>NC_085055.1:22385727-22574320 GCF_963662255.1 Cinclus cinclus
GCTCTTGACCCTTCTGCTGACCCACTGCTGCCTTGAGGAAGGGTTTTTCTGAAGCTGCACAGGGTCTTGGGCTACAGGGCTGCCAACCCCCTTCCTCCTCCTCCCCAAGGCCTTGCTGTGCTGGGGAGGGCACTAAAGGGAATTTGTGTGTGGGTCCTGCTCTCTGGTGCTGGCTGTGATGGGCTGGCACAGGGTGGCAGTTGGTGCTGGTGCCAGGAGGATATCCCAACTCCATGGCTAGAGGGGAGGGCTATTTGTCCTGTGTCCCAGCAAAATTGCTGGAAAGGCCACTTGGCACCCATGGCAGATCCCTATCTGTGTGTAAGTGTTGCAAGAAAGCTATTCCCACCTACTGTGGGTGACTTCAGGGATGCCCATCCTTTGCTGCCTATCACAGGGGGCTGTGATAGAACCAGAGAGTGGTTTGGGCTGAAAGGGACTTTAAAGATAATCACATTCCAAACCTCCTGCTATGGGCAGGGACACCTTCCACTAGACCACGTTGTTAAAGGTGCTCCCACTGTAGGTTAGACAGGGTGTGAAAGAAGTGGGATCAGAAGATTTTTATCTCCAAGATCTTCCCGTGTGAGTCCTGCAGTGGCAGGGGAAGTCATGGGTATGGAGGGCAGAGCTCTCTTCTGCACTGGTGGAACTCGGGGGCTCGTGGGGGTCTCTGGCCAGAATGTGTGCATGCAGGCTGCTGTGACAAGGCAGGGATGGTCGTTGACAGCACTGGGAGCAGCAGGACTGGTCCTCAGCTGTGTGTTGCGGTCATTGGTGTAGGAACATCCTGGCAAGGAATGGGGACCACTTTTTCCTTCCTCTGCTTTGTGATCACCACTGTCCCAAGGAGGCCTGTCCCAAGGCAAGGTGTTTTGGGGAGAATTATGGGGGTCTGGATAGGATCTGGTACCTTGAGCGCTCTCAGGGCAGCTCCTGGACATGGCAGAGCAACCTGCACAGAGTATCTGGGCAGCAGAGGTGAGTCCTGGGGTCAGCACGCGTGCAAGTGTCAGACCAGGAGACTTTGTCACAGCCTTGGGGATGCAGAAGGAGGCCAGATGGGGATGGTCAGATGAGGAGGAGTGGTGGTGGTTTTTTTGCTAGGAGCTGGGTGGCTGTGGCACCCGCAGGCTCTTGGGGCTGCATATTTTTTTTGTCAGCTCCTGATCTGTTTGTCTGGTCCTAGATGCAGCCATGTGGAACCTTCAGCACGCCTAAGGCAGCCTGCAGGAGGGATGTGCCTCCTGCTCTGCCTTCCACCCCTTGAGTCCTGCAGGACAAGGGGACATGGCTCGGGCTGGCAGGATACTTGGGGTGTGGAGAGAAGCATGGAGACTGTGGGACCCATTTGGGGGCACAGACCAGTGCACGTGTCACATCTGTCCCACATCTATTCCATGGAGCCTGCCCGTGGTGAGGCAGGGGGAGGAGGGTGTGGCTAGCTGCAATGCCCCCCACTTCCACTCCACATGCAGACATGCATGCTTCACCCTGCAGCTGCGAGGACAGGCAGAAGGAAGGCAGAGAGCAGAGCCAGTGCCCACTTCACCCTCCTCCCAGCCGCTTGCGCTCCCCGCTTTGCTGCCTTGTGCCACGCAGCCTCCATTGCCTGGAGCAGCCCTGGCTTCCCCTCTGCAGCCTCCCCAGCGCCCCGGAGGCACTCAGGAAGAGGCTGGGAGAGTGGTTCAGCTCTCTCCTCAGCACGCACCCATCCCTGCATCGAGCGCCCAGGGCAGAGACACGGGGGGCAGTGCCTGGTGTTCCCCCCTCGCTTCCCTCAGCTGCTACTGCCCATCTAAGCCCACACTAACCATGTGATTGTTTTGTGTTTTCGCAGGCAGTTTCTTGATTCGGATATGCCTAGGTATTATTTGTTTCCATTGGTTTTTTTCCACCCCTTCTTGTTCTCTCCTTTCTTTCTTTCTTTCTACCCCCTTGCCTCGGCACGCTCACATCCCGCCAGAGGCAGCACTTGGACATCCAGCCCCTCATCCCTTCACACGCCCCATCCCTTCTCCCTCCTGCGCTGGCACCTCTTGCTCACTCGACCCCTTTTGCTGTTCGTTTGGGCCACGCTCTGGCTGGCTGCCGCTCCCCCTCGCACGCCTGCGTCTCCATTGCCTGATTTGGGTTTTATTCTTGCTTTTCGACTTTGCTACTCTCCCATCTTTTCTGGCATCTGGCACTGAGTGTGCCGGTCCCTCCATTGTCTCCCATCCTAGCACCAGCTCAGCCCCTGGTTCTGCTTGGAGTAGCTGCAGGGCTGGTGAGGACAGTGGAAGTTTTGGGGCTTGTCCTGCCCTTCCCTGAGCAGCTGGTAACGACAGCAGCGCTGCAGTTGGTGTGGCAGCAGCTGCCCACCCTGTGCACGGTTGTCCTGTGTGTGTAGGTGTGGTATATGGGCAGCACCTGTGTGTCTGTATGCAGGTGTGACAGTGCATATGTGGCACAGACTGTTGTATCCCTGTGCAAAGGGACAATGGCTGTTTTGGGGACTCCATGCTTCAGCTGGAAGCTCTGGGTGAGCCTGGCATATGTGCGAGAGGTGCCAGATTTGTGAATGTGCCACCAGCCTCTGGATGGAAGCATTGTTGAGGCCTCAGGGAAGCCCACCACTGTGGCCCATGGCAAAAGAAGAGGGGTGTGTGCCTGGGGGACAAGGAATGGAGTGTCCCAAGTCCTGGCACATAACTTGGTGCCTGAAGGTTGTCCTCCCTACAGCAACTCAAAACTGGTCGTTGCTCAGAGATGTCCGAGGGCAGAGCTGTCCCTGCAGCAGCGTTCTGTCCCCTCCCAGGGCGCAGGAAAGTGGATACAGCATTGATCCAACCCCCCACTTCATGAGAGGTGGGTTCACACTGGCGCTGCCTATGGTCTCTCAGCACAGTGATGCTTTCCTTGTGGACCAGGGGATGGCCAAGAAGTCACCTGCTGTGTGAGTGGCAGTGGGATAGATCATCCTCCAGCTGGCATTGTCTCAGGGGACTGCACTGGTGGGAGCTCCTTGCCCTGGGATGGCATAAGGCAGAGTTAAGGGCACAGGGAACACATGTGCTTTTTTTCCCAGCTGCTGGACTATGAGGAAAGTGGGAGGCAGAGGGTTTTCACCCAGGCTGGTAAGCCTCTGTCTGCCCTCACTGAGCTCCTTTTGGTTCCTATTTTGGGTTCAGCCAGGCTGGAGCTCCCTTGGCCAGCGGTGCTATTATGTGCGAGTCCCTTCAAGAGGGGGCTCTTCTGACCTGTCGTTTTTCTGTGTGTGTACATGTGTGTGTTTGTCCTTGGGTCACCTTCCACTTATAGCATTTCGCTGGGAAATGACACTAGGTATTTCACGCGCACCTGCTCGGTCTGGTCCCCTCCTGCTTTTCTCTTTTTCCCCCTTTGCCTCCTCCCTTTGCTTTTTGCTCTTTCTCCCCTCCCCTGAGGCTCCTCTTTTCCCTCCTCCTCCTCCTCCTCCCTCCTCCTCCTCCTTGGGAGCCCTCTTTTCTTAAGCAACCCGTGTCTGCCAAAGCAATCCTTCGCCTTGGCTGTGTCTCGCGCTGGTGGGGTTATGTATTTTGTACACCTTTTGAAAGCATCCTCTCCCTCTTCTTCCAACATGGGGGAAATTGCAGTCGAGAACCTCTCCCCTACACCTGCTGGCTGCCCTGGCTCTTGTTAAAATTGCTCCTCAGCCACCTGGATGCTGCTTCAGGGACGTGCTGAAGTGTTCTCATTGAGATATGGCTGAACCACAGTTTCCTGAGGATGCTCAGGCAGGAGCCGGGGCCGCAGCAGCTCTGGGCGGTTTTGGGGAGTGGGTGTACCATAAAGCCAAGGCTGACCTGTGAGGGAGCCCAGGAGTGGTGCAGGGGGTGAAATGGGATCCCCCATGCTCTCTCACCAGAGCCACTTCCTGCTTCCTTGCCCTTGGTTTCTCAACCCAAGGAGGGCAGCTACCACACTTGATCTGGGTGAGCTGTACTATCCTCTCTGGGATCCTGTATGCATGGGTGAGTGGGACCAGGTGTCCCCTGCTCCTTTTCCCAGCCTGGGAGCCATGGAAAACACAGCAAGGGGCCTGAGGCAGCAGAGTGGGAATGGGGCTGGCAATGAGGGTAGAGCAAGAGCCAGGGGAGACAGCCTGACAGGGGCCCAGCCACCAAATCACGATCCCCAGCTTCTCAGTGGGGCCCAGGCTGGAAGACAGGGGCAGCCCTGGGGAAGGGGGACCTGGCTGGTGGAGGGGCTATGCTCCCAGAGGTGGGCTGGCAGCACACCCCCAGTGCTGAGCATCCTCCCTCCTTTCCCTTCTGGCCATCATTACCCAAATGGTGACAGCCGCTCCTGGCAGGTAACTGGGAGGTGCTGTGCCCCAGACTGGATGGTGGGGGACTGGCCTGGGTGCACTGCGTGTGGCAACCCCTGCTCTGAACACAGGGGTGGGGCATGAACCCTCCTTTGCCTTCCTAGCTGCTCTGCCTTGCCTGCACCCTATCTGAGCCCCCCACTCCCGCGGTCTCTCCTCCCCAAAAACCCTGGTCCATTGGCCATTTCAAGGGTGCCGTGTCCTCTTCCCACCATGCCTTGTGCTCTTTGCCTTGAGCCTGTGTCCTCTGGAGTGGCTGTCCCCATCTGTCCCCACTGCGCATGCATGTCTGTGTGTCCTTGCAGGCCTGCTGCAGCGCTGTGGGGGGACAATGACATCTCCTTGCTTGCCTGCCAGGGGTTCCAGGGAGGTTGTTTTACTGGCCCTGCTGGGTTTTTTTGGCAGGACTTTCCTACCAGTTTGAGGCGGCGTGGGATAGCTCCATGCACAACTCACTGCTGCTCAATCGTGTCACCCCTTACCGGGAGAAGATCTACATCACCCTGTCAGCTTACATCGAGGCAAGGACCTTGGTTGGGGTCACTATACATCAACAAAGTCTGGTATTTCCCCTGCTGTTGGCATGCAGCCAGCGTGAGCACTTCCTTAGCTAGTGCTTATGGGATGCAGGGTTCAACCTGGTGCTTGTGGGACCCCGGGACTGGAACCTGCTGGACACAGGGGTGGGAGAGACCTGCTGGGCTGCCACCCTGCAACACCCCTGATGCCTCCCTCTGCCCCTACTGCAGATGGAGAACTGCACTCAGCCTGCCGTCATCACCAAAGACTTCTGCATGGTTTTCTACTCCGGGATGCCAAACTTCCTGCCTCACGCTCCATCCGCAATCTTTTTGGCAGCGGCAGCCTGCGAGCTTCTGAGAGGTACCAGGATGCTCCTGTTGGGGACAGAAGAGACATCACCTAGGGATGCTTTTCTAGGGCATCCCAGCAGCCTGGCTAAAAAGAACTGGGGTGGGAGGATGGGACAAAGCCAGTAATGTTTCATCTCTCTGCTCACAGCAACCGTGTAACAGGAGTCTATGAGCTCAGCCTCTGCCGCGTGGCTGATGCCGGCAGCCCAGGTGGGTGCCATGCCTCAGCCTGGGCATTCAGCTGGGGCAGGGGGGCACAGCCAGCCCTTTGGGTTAGGGGCTGTGTGTCTGGCCCCCCAGCCGTGCGTCTGTGCCCACAGGCATGCAGAGAAGGCGCCGGCGTGTGCTGGACACCTCTGTAGCCTATGTCCGGGGAGAGGAGAACCTGGCTGGCTGGCGGCCCCGCAGTGACAGCCTCATCCTTGACCATCAGTGGGAGCTGGAGAAACTCAGCCTTCTGCAAGAAGTGAGAGTCTGGGCTGGAAATGGGCAGAAACAGTGCAATTCACAGCTCCACTGGTGCTGGGGGGATTCCCTGCCCTGGATGGCACAGCCATCTTGGTTGTGGGAGGAGGAAGGGATGGGGCTGTGCTGCCAGTACTCCTGTGCATGGCTGCTAGCCAGGCCCCAGATGATCCAAACCTAATGGGTAAATGGGGTTAAGGGGGCCTGGGTATGGGGGAAAGGGCCACCCCTGAGCCTGGGTGCCTGTGTCCAGGTGGAGAAGACAAGACACTACCTGTTACTGCGTGAGAAGCTGGAGACAACCCAGCGCCTGGGCATGGAGACCCTGTCCCCCTGCTCCAGTGAGGATTCTGAGTCCCGAAGCACCTCCTGCATCTCCTCCCCTCTCTCTGCTGACGGGGCACCTGAAGGCCACACGTCTCCCCCTGAGACCCCCAGCGAGAGGCAGAAGGAGCTGGCTGTGAAGGTAGCATCCTGCAGCAAGCCCAGCTTGCAGGGATGAAGCCAGGAAGCAGCTTCCACAGGGTGGCTGGGGGTTGTGATGGGAGAAAGTCCAAGAAGAGTGGGAGGTGGGATGTGCCTCATGTCCCACTGTCCTCCTCCTCTCTCTGCAGTGCTTGCGCTTGCTGACGCACACCTTCAACAGGGAATACAGCCACAGCCACGTCTGCATTAGCGCCAGTGAGAGCAAGGTACTGCTTCTGCCCCAGGCTCTGCTGGGCTGCTGGGGCCAAGGGGGGATGTGTGGCTGGCAGGGGAATGGCTGGGTGGGGGCCAGATGGGCACTATGGCACAAGTCATGCCTCCTCTGAGGTGTCTGCTCCCTGTACTTGCTCTGTTTTTTCCCAGAACTGATGGCTCACAGGACTGTGCCAAGGAGAGGACCCTGCCAGCCAGGGGCCTTGCCTCTCCCTGTCTGAGCAGGGCCTGGTCCTTTGCATGTGGCTGGCTTTGTGCAGAAACTTTAGTTCACACCTCTACTACTCCACAGCTGTCTGAAATGTCCGTGACCTTGATGAGAGACCCTTCCATGCCAGCTCTTGGGGTCACCACTCTCACCCCCTCCTCAACCTGTCCATCACTGGTGGAAGGATGTTACAATGCCATGGAGGTCAGGTAAGAGGCTGGCTGGGAGGTTCTGGTGACATATCCCAAGCAGAGCAGCTGTATCACTGGGATGCAGTCCTTATCTATGGATGCTCCCTAGCCATCCTTCTCCCTACATTCCATCCTCTCCTCCTTCCCCAGACCCCCCCAGGTTTCCTCCAGGGCAGAGAGCCCCGATCTGGAGACTGTGGTGGAAGGAGAGCTGAAGAAGTCCCCAGCCCGCCGGCCGGAGGAGGAGAAGGAGCCCCAACGGTTGCTGGTGCCTGACATCCAGGAGATTCGAGTCAGGTAGGAGCAACTGGGGCAGCCAGCAAGTGGAGCACCTATGGCAGGGGGTCCATACCCTACCACTGCCACCTCCTCATGGTCTGTATCCCACCCCTTTCCTTGACCCCTTCTGCAGTCCCATCGTCTCCAAAAAGGGCTACTTGCATTTCCTGGAGCCTCACACCAACGGATGGGTGAAACGCTTTGTGGTGGTCCGGCGTCCATACGTCTATATCTACAACTCGGACAAGGATGCAGTCGAGAGGGCCATTCTAAACCTCTCCAAGGCCCAGGTGGAGTACAGTGAGGACCAGCAGGCCATGCTCAAGGTAGGGCACTGGGAGCCAGTCCCACTCCACACACCCCACTGAGTGAAGGACTAAGCTCTGGCTCTCCCCTCGCAGACCCCAAACACGTTTGCGGTGTGCACAGAGCACCGGGGCATCTTGCTGCAGGCAAGCAGTGACAAAGACATGCACGACTGGCTCTATGCTTTCAACCCTCTCCTGGCTGGATCCATAAGGTACCAGGGGCAGCTGGGGGAAGGGGGATGCAGAGCAGCCATTGCTGGGAGGGGGCTGCAGGCTCCCAGCGCTCTCCCTCCCAGGTGTGGGGTGCACCTCCTGTGCAGAGCTGTGCCTGGACAGCCTTTTGGCTGGCAAAATTTGGACCATATTAATTTTGAATTCAGCTCATCCCCATTTAAATGCTTCAGTTTAGGGCCAGATTCCAGGTGGTACAGAGGTGGTTTTGTGCTGAGCTCAAAGCAGCACCCATGCTTGATGGTAGGGCCACTGGCCTGTCACTGTTCTTGAGACCATCCCACAGAGTTTTTGAGACTGTTAAGGAACCTTTCCTGTCTGACCATCCAGGAGCCACTCTGGAAGTCACACATGCACCACCTGAGCTGGGACTCAGGCCCCTTCACAGCAGGTGGTTCCAGTGAGCCAACAGGGGCCTTGCTTGACTTCCTACACTCACCACACACACTCAGACAAGGTTTCCTAACTGGTTCAGTCACAAGTTTCCCATAGCAGAGTCTCAGACATCTCGATCCTTAAAATAACTTAATCGTGGTACAGTAAAAAAATTAACAGCTGGAGCTGGCTGCCTTTGAGAAAGGACCCCGAACAAAGGAAACCCTGGGCTTTTGCACCCTCTTAGTCTAAGGGCACAAAATGTCCTTCACCTGGCTGTGCTGCAGTTCCCTGTGCCCTTTGTTATGCAAACGATTGGCAGTTCAGACACTCTTGCCTCAGGGCCTCAGGCTCCCACCCCTGCAGCTCAAATCATAGCTGCACACCATGCTACCTGCACTAAATGTTTTCATTCCTCAACAAACCATCTCATGGACTTCTTGAGATCACCTCAAGTGGCAGGACTAGGGGAATAGGAATAAATGCACATAAATCTGTGTGCTGTGGCTAAAGAGATTTTGATTCTGTATCTCTCCAGCTGTCTGGATTCAAGTATCAGCCTGGAGGTAGGACACTGAACCTGGGAGTCCATACCTCTCCTTGTCCACATCTCTTAACACCTTTTGTCCCTTGTTTTCCAAATCAGATCCAAGCTGTCCAGAAGGAGAACAGCCCAGATGAGAATCTAACCTGAAAAACACCCTCCACCTCATCCGTCTGCCAACAGGATCAAGATAGCTGATTCTGTCTGAAGACTCCCCATGTTAATATCTGATCTTTCACACCATCTGCTGCCCCAGCTCTCCGCTCCATGGAAGGATCTGTCTTGATTCACAGCTTCACAGGGGAAACTCACTTCTGTTTGTAGCTGCAAAAGCCTGGACCCGCCTGGGCAGGATTCCTTGTGCACGTGCCATCTTCTGCCTGTCCCTCCGTGGGTGACCTTCATATCACACCATCTAGCGTTCCAAAAAAGGTCCCTATCAGAGGGGAGGGAGTGAGAAGGGTGGTTTTGGCTAAAAGCTGGTCTTTGATCTAGAGAGATGGGAATGCAGTAAAGCTCAGAGCTGGGAGAGCAGGAGGAATTGCCCTCAGGCGAAGGGAAAGTGGTAATTTAGATGTGGGGTTTCCCTAATTTACCGGTGTTTCTGCAAGAGACAGCAGAGTAAGATCAGGTGTCAGTACTTCAAGATTATATTTATAAAGTATTTATTTCTATTTACATCACAAAAATCCCCTAAGTTGAGTCCTGGCCCCCCCAGCCAATGCCTCCCCCAGGCAGGGGAGAGCCTTGGTAGTGGGCTGGGGTTCCGGAGATGCCTTCCCCGGGACATCCCTGGCACAGCTCTCACCCTCATTCTATGCCCTTCCCCAACTATTTGCTTTGCCTTCCCCTACAGCTGAAACTACTTTTCCCCTGAGCAGTGGCCAGACAGCCCACAGTGTCTTCCCAAAGAAGGCAATTCCTACCTGTCCCATCTACCTCTGGAAGGCAGGAGCCCACAGTCTCAACTGGCCAGGGCACCCATGTCCCTGCAGATGGGTCACTGCACTTTGGAGCTTGGTCCTACTGGAGGGAAAAGGAGAGCTCTGGGTATGGCTCTTTCTGTCACCCCATGCTGGGCTACCCTTTCCAACCAAAAGCACTTGGGCCACCTCCACTATCCCAGCCTGGGACCCCCAGGTGTCTCATCCAAAGGGATTTCCACTCTTAGGGCAGGATGCCAAGGATCCCAATCCTGCAGGGAGTGTGGAGGTTCAGGCGGAATGGGAAAATTCCCCAGGAGCCACGACTAGGAATGACCATCAGGATCCTTCTTGCTCTTTCCCAAAAGGGCTTGCACATCCCTTCTTCTCCCAGCAGGATGACAGACTCAAAGCAGATCAAAGGGTGTCAGGGTGGGGATGGGGCTTCTTTTTTCTGTTCCAGCTGATGTTTTCTCACTCTTCCTCTGCTGCAGAAGCGAGCACCCACCTCCCCCCACCCTGCTTCCATCACCATGTTAATCTGGGCGCTTCCTGCATTGGAGGTGTTTTTGCTGAAAAGACCTCCTTCAGCCATCACTGCTTCCCACCTCCTCCAGCAGCAGCTCTCCCTCTCTCTTCTCCCATCTCATGGTTCGATGTTTTTGTTCAGGGCTTCCCAAGTGGCCAGCAGCATCTGGCACAGCTTCGTGTTGGAAGCTGAGCATCTCCCTCCATGCATCTCCCAGGCACCCCCCAAGCTCTGCTGTCTCATCCAGCACGGCTGCGCCTTGGCTCTGCCACACCTCCCTGCACTGTCTGTGGGGTGTGTGTATGTGTGTGTGTGTGTGTGTGTGTGTGTGTGTGTGTGCGCGTATGTGTGGGACGTGGTGCTGTCTTCTCGTTAAACTCGTGTTGTGGGGGGGCACGGATAGGCAGGGACATGGCAGAGGTGTAGAGGCTTCCACTGGCCCCCTTGCTGCATATCAGGCACCCTTTAGCTTGGATTTCAGGTGACAGAAAAAGTTTGGGGATTCTTCTTGAGCACATCCTGGTTCTGCCTGGCCTTGCCACAGCTCCTTGGGCATCTTGCTCCATTACTACAACCCAAATCTGCAGTGGGGCTGCTCCTCTCAGCCCACCTCTGCCCAGGACAAGCTCCCCAGCAAACTGGGTTATTTTTGTCTCTGTGATCCTTCTTAGACCTGGAGGCCAACTTGTGCCCTTTCTGTATGATGACATGCCAGCCTGGAGGCACAGAGAGGCTGAGCTAGGGCAATGCAGGGGCCCAGGCTACAACATCCTGGTTCCCGTGGTCTGAGCAAGGACTAGTTGGTACCATCTCAAATGTCAGTGTAAGGGCCCAAGGGTGGAGAAACAGCGAGTACCTGAGGGGAGGCTCTTCCAGAACGGAGACAGCTTCTGGCAGAGACAGGACCAGTGTCTGTCAGGGACCAGACACAGGTTCACTGGCCAGGGCTGTGTGGTGCTGCCTGTGCCACAGACAAGACGCAGCCAGCTGAAGGGCATCCTCCAGCCAGAGCCGAACCATGCCTGAGGCCAGCAAACCTGCAGAGCAGACGGCTCGGCTGGAGGTCGGAGCCGAGGCAAACAGAGCTGGATGCAGCACACGGGCCACTTGCCGTCTTTACCAGCAGCGCTCTGACCAGCACCGCGCTCCTCGTCAGGGCCCTGGCACTCATCCTCTCGGCAGCGAATGCAAAGCGGAGGTTCAAGCACGACTATAAGCCCAATCGGAAGGGATTCCACAGGGGAGCGGATGGCACGGAAGGCAGGCGAGCATCGGCGGGCAGACCGGGGCCAGAGGAGGAGGGAGGCCACACTCCCATCTCTCCGGCTCCCACCGGCGCTCCCTGCCGTGCCAGGGGGGCAGTACTGCGGGTCCTGGCCGTCCGTGCGCACGCGAGGCTTGTTCGGTTCTGAAATAAATGTCGCATTTAACGCAATTCCCGTGCGCTGAGCGTCCTCTTGGGGGCTGGCAGGGCAGCGGCAAGGAGGGGAGCTGAGGGCGGACAGCGCCCGCCGCCGCTCAGAGGGCGCCCCCTCGCGGGCCTGCTCTACGCGGCGGGGAAAGGGGCGGGGGGACCACAATGATTGACAGCGCATACCCGCTCGTGATTGGTGGAGGAGCAGGGCACGTGCCCTTGTGGGCGGGGCCACTCGGTATTTCCGCTGCCGTGAGGGGAGGGCGCATTTCCGGCCCGCCGCGGGTGCGGATTGGGCCGGCGCCGGGGCGGGCGGGAGCGAGCGGCGGCGATGGATCTGTTCGGGGACCTGCCCGAGCCCGGCGCCGCCGCGGGTGAGGCCGCGACGCGCTCGGGCCCGCCCTGTCCTTCGGGCCTGGCCGGCCCCGGCCCGTGGCCTCACCTGACGGGCTGCGGGCGCCGCAGGGCCTGCTGCAGCTCGGCTGTGGGCAGCGTGGCTCCGCGCACTGCCAGGCCGCCGCCACAGGGAGCTTGAGGGGCGGGGGGAGGGTGAGGGGACGGTTAGAAATCGCTGGAGAAAATGCTGGGTTTTGTGGGGTTTGTGGTTTTCTTTTGCTTCGGGATTTTGCTGCGCGGCAGTTCAGACCGTGTTTTTTGCATGTTCCGTATGAGCTGCAGTTCCCTGCGGTTTAGACCGTGTTGGAGCCTTTCCCCTCGCTGTGCGGCTGAGGGATGTTAATGCGAGATTAGTGGATTGCTAGCAAAAATACCCAAAAAACCTGTTCTCAAGACAAAAGTTCACCTCTGCCCCAGGCAGGTGCTTATTTAGCTTGTGTAGCAGCTGCTAGAATTATGGGTGGAAGTAAGGCTCTCCTGGTTTACCTCACCTGTGTTGGCTTGAGCACAGTCCTTTCAGAACAACACACCCCAGGGGTGTGTACACTGGTTGATTACTTTACCCTGGTGCCTTGCAGGGAAGGATGCCCAAAAAGGGCCTCTTCTGTTTGATGATCTTCCACAATCCAGCAGTGCTGACTCAGGTATGGGTGCTCTGTTCCTGCCATTAGTTTGGTTTTCTGTGTTTCCTGCATCAGCATCTCTTTCAGATGAAATGTGTGTAAATCCTGTTCTTTGTTAGAGAGAAAAAAAGGCAGTAGGTTTATCAGTACTGCTATACAGACCAGCTGCATCCTGTTTGGTTTTTTATAACCAGGGTGTTAGAGATGTTCCACACATATTGTATAAAATATTCCATAAAAATGTTCCCTGGAACAAATGCAAAGCCTGGATTTGCCCGGATAGTAATGGAAGCAGAAATTTGGCTCTCTTTGGTAAACTGACATAATTTCTTCACCTCAGGAGAGACATACAAATCATTATTCCCTGAAAAGAACAAAAATATTTAGTTCTTTTTGTTTTGTGCTCCAGGAAAAGAAGGCTCTTTGCTCTTCGATGGTCTCCCACCAGCCAGCAGCGGTGACCCAGGTAAGGAACTGTGTCCCTCATCACCCCTCTCTGGGAAGAGCCCATGAAACAGCCTGTTGTGTTGGACACATAGCAAGTTTCCCTGGTGCTTATTTCTCCAGTCCAGATATGCTGACACTTATTATGACAATTTGTGCCCCAACTGTTTAAATCAGGATTCTGAATCTTAAAATTAAGCCTATTCCCCGAAGTACATTCCTGTCTTCTGGGGACCCTCGTTCTCTGAAAGCGCCCTGCTTTGGGAGGGAAAGTGTCCTGGTGCAGCCACTACCCTGGCTGCTTTTCTGCTGTAGATATGGGCTGCATCCTTATTCCTTGCTGGAAATGGCTTCAAATCCAGCCTGCTGCTCTGGCAAGGCAGCCATGTGCTTTCTGTCACCTGGGAGGAGCTGAGATAATTCACTGTACACATAGGAGCATAAATCTCCAGAAGGAATAAGCCAGAGTTCTGACATCAGATTTTGCTTGCTAGCTTTAATTTCTAAGCCTTCTTCTGAACCCTCTAAAAATATGCACATTCAGAGTAATAAAGTAAATTTCTTTGTATTGTTGTGGGTGGAGATCATAGAGGAAAATCTTAATAATAATAATAATAATAATGTAAAAATGTTCCAGCCTGGATCATTAACTTCCTGAGCTATTAGCTGAAAAAAAAATTAAAATAAATCTCAGTAGCTAAGGAATAAAACCTGTGGGTTGTTCAGTAAGAACTGTGGTCACTTAATGCTGTGTATGTATGTGAGCCTGCACTTCTGAGTGTGCTTTGGTATAAAATGACTTACTGCTGAATTTATGCAAGTAAAACAGTCCTGGAACACTTGAAACATCTGCATTTTTGCTTTCTTTCAGCCTCCAGTGCTACTAAGCAAGTCTCATCAGCAGAGAGCCAAGAGAAAGGGCAGAAGAGAAAGTCTTTGGAGGAGGAGGAGGAAGAGAAGAATGGCAGGGAAGAACTTGTGGAAAAGAAAGTTTGTAAAGGTTTTCAGACAGTTTGAAAACAAATGTACTCAATTTGTACTTTTGGCGTTGGGCTGAGTAAGTCCAGAACAAAGCTAGGCTTTGGTTCTTCAGTCTGCCTGCCTTTTCAGCCTCTTGTAGGAAACAAACTGCTGCAGGGGTCTGTGGAAGCTCCTTGAGCTTCCTGGTTCTAGCTGCCTCCTTCACCTGGGCCTTCTTATTGTCCCTGCTGAAGCAGCAGGAGTTGAGCAGCAGGCACCTCAGCACTGGCAGGATAAGTGCTTGTGCTGCCAAGGGGGGAATTGGGTTTGGAACCTCTGTAATGCTGGGTCCACACCACTGTCTTTTGCCACATCCACAAATCTCTCTGCTGGCTGCTAAGGATGCCAGAGAGGGGGAGAGACAGGCTTGTTACATAAAGGGCCTTTGGCTTCAGTGCTTGTGTGCCGTGTTGCAGCTTTGGGAGTAAGATGTGTCCAAGGCTACGAAGAAAGGGACATGTCCTGGGAATGTCAGACCTGGATTTCCTGTCCTTAGTGCACTCCCTAAAGCTGTGCTTTACTTAATCTGCAGGTTCAGTGCCCCATGCTTCCCTACCCCTGTTTGGTAAGAGTCCTGTCTGATGCCCAGCAGTCCTGTTTGGCTACTGCTGCCTGCTAAAATGAGGGCAGGCTGCTTTTAGAGCTGCTGTCTTTGGGGACACATAAAAACCCATTTATTATTACTAAACAAACACGTCCTGTTTAGCAGCAGATGCTAGATGTTTTGTTGCAGGATGAGGGCTTGCACTGCCATGGCAGGGTTTTGAAAACTGAGAACTTACTGGTTTTTAGCCTGAGCTGAGGAGACGGGAGTTTGATTTGCATGCATGTGTCTGCTTTGTTCTCCTTTAGGATCAGCGGGCATTCTTGGACTGAAGGGTTATGTGGCAGAGAGAAAAGGTGAGAGAGAAGACATGCAGGATGCACATGTCATCTTAAATGATATCACTGAGGAATGCCAGCCTCTGCCCTCCCAAATGTAAGTGTAATGTAAGAACAGCCATCCTGGAGGTGAGGGAGCTCCAGCTTGCTTCAGCTAAGTCCGTGGGATGATCCTTTTTGCTTTGAACAGCTGATGCCCTTATCTGCCTGTCTTGTGGTGTGTGCTTTGGGCTTGTTATTGGGAGACTTGGGGTGAATCATCAGCTAGCCATGTTCCCAGGCACTTCACAGGGCTGGTGTGCACAAAGACCTCCCTTTAAGGGCTGCTTAGTGTATTCAGTCACTGACTTTAGGAGGACCATGAGGGCCTGATAACTCTGGGTGTTTATCTTCTATTACCCAAATGTAAGTGGGTATGTAGATTTAGAAGAATGTTCTCAAGTATCACCCTGTTACTGGGTTTAGCTTCTGAACTGGTACTGTCCCAAGATGTTTGTGTCTTGACAGATCCAAGTTTTCTGTATGCAGCGTAGTTAGAACAAGCTTAGGCATGGAAAGTACTGTAGGATTGGCTAGACTTATGTCTGTGTCCTTGAGGTAAAATCTTTGTCTGCTTCTATGCCAAGTTGAGGTATGTAAAGCCTTTAGCCCTTCATTTTTTTGAGGGGTGGAAAACTACAAGAAAGTTCTCAGCTCAGTGCTGGGACACGTAAACCATGTAAATGCTGAATGCATGAGCTCAGAGACCTGCTACCTTTTGTGCCTTGGAGTGCAGGATCTTTGGTCTGGCTGACTGAGGGCAGGGTATTATGGAGAGGAATGTAGTCTATGCCATTCCCTGGCTAATGGCCTTTCTTAGCCTCTTTCTGCTACTTCTTGTTCCCTCACAGCACACGTGTCTCGTACTTCGCTGTTTTTGACGGCCACGGGGGAGTCCGAGCCTCAAAATTCGCAGCACAGAATCTGCACCAAAACCTGATTAAGAAATTTCCTAAAGGTGAGAGGAGCGGAGTAAGGGCTGTAGGACAACCATCACCTTTTCTGCCTTGGCAGTGGATAGGGAAACTGATCTGTTTGGATGTAGTCCTACAGTACCCATCACTTATTCCTAGAGGGCTTGCAAGACTGCTGTGTCTCCTGGGGAAGAAGGCTGGAAGCCTTTTTAGCACAAGGGTGGAAGTAGCCAATTGTGACTCGCTAAACAAGTGCAAGATGTGCTGTTGTCACTTTTGGCAGTGCCACATCAAGTGTGAAAATATTCCTGTGGTGGAGAGGTTTATGTCATAAACTCTCCACATACACTACTGCATAGATTTCTGGTAGGATAAGCCCAGGGTGTGCACCAAGCTGCTCTGCAGAGTCCAAGAGATGCACTGCCTGACTGAATGTTGGATGAGCAAAGGGACAGACTAGGATAGATCAGATAGGTTTCACTTGGAGCTTAGTTGCTGTTTCTCTGTCTGACAGGTGAGGTAGCCAGCGTGGAGAAAATTGTGAAGAGATGCCTTTTGGACACCTTCAAACACACAGATGAAGAGTTTCTAAAGCAGGCATCCAGCCAGTAAGTGCAAATGCTTTCTGTTCATTTGTATTGCTTTGTGTGCATCTCTGAGGTCTGAGTTGTGAGCAGGGCAGAGGAAACCTTCCTTGTGGAAGTCTTTGTGGACTAGGAAAGTTGTAGATTGCATTTCAAATACAGTCACTTTGTTACCAATCCTTTACACATTTGGTTTGGTTTTTTTACTGTTATTATTTGACAGTGACACCTCTCACAGATGGAGAGACTGTTGATACATTTGATCCTACAATTCCCTGAAAACTTTTAATTTTAAGTAAATTGCAAACCGGCTCAGTCTCTTAAGCCTAATCAGAACAAGAAGTTTGACCAAGCAAAAGGAAGATGCTTTCTAGTGTTTCTCAAACCAGCCTGTGGTCAGAAACATGACTTATGGCAAGGGCATGACAAAGGGTGACTAGCACTGTATTGATGGTGAAGTCAGTCATATTCATTCAGCCACACCTTAAAAATAAGGGAAAAGCTAGGTAAAATATGTCTAGAAATTAGTCTCTCAAAGCTAGTCTCAGTGAAGAGTGGCATCATGGCTGGGCCTGTTTGTGGACAGGACTAGTCTGGCAGCTGTAATACAAGAAATGCTTCTCATTTTACCTAGAGCTCTAGAGATAAAAGCTTAACTACAGGAAGTGAAACAGGAGGAGGCTGACTGAGAGAGTGGTGCTGCTGCTGAGGAGGGGTGGTGAGGGCTGAGGTGGGGGAAGGGGAGGAATATTGTGAAAGAAATAAGCAAAAAAGAAGACATTTCTGCTGCAGAGTTGTCTATGCCTTCCTTTTGCTGCAAAGAAGCAGCTTCCCAAGGAGCAGTGTGGGATGCTTGTTTGCTTGTGATGCTATAGCTTTTGGACAGCCAAGGCTGAGCGTGTTCTGCTCACATGTGAGGTTTCCTGGGAACTGAGTGTGAGGAAGAGTCAGTGTGGGAGCTGTGGTTGGCAGTATTTACACCAACTGGGCACTGGCTGTGCATTCAGAAATCTGTAGTCTGTGTAGTCCCTCTGTCCTTGTCCAGTTTGCTGTTTATCACCAACCTGAGCTGTTAGCAGGCAGCTGCTGTGGGTTTGTGCTGCCCGATTGCTGTGTGCTGGCACAGGACACTTCTTTGAGACCCCAAGAACACTCTGTAACTTAAGTGTTGTTTTTCCCCTTTAGTAATCTCATTTTTGTCCCCTTCAGGAAGCCAGCATGGAAGGATGGCTCCACAGCTACTTGTGTCTTAGCTGTTGACAATATTCTCTACATAGCCAACCTCGGGGACAGCAGGGTAAGCAGAATGGAGACTGATGGCATCTTTTTTCTGCTCACAGCTTTGTGGGTTGTTTGTTCGTTTACTTGTTTGGGATGTCTGAGTTGTCATGAGCTACTCAACTGTTCCTACAAATCATCTTGTTTTGGGTGGGTACAGAGTACTTCTGTGTTGTCTCTCATTGTGTAAAACAGTGGTGTGTGAAAGCTCTCTCTTGATGGTGCTAAATATCTCACAGTTTCAGTTGTTTCAGTTGGAGGGGAACTATGACAATCATTTGGTGCAACTGCCTTGACCAGTTCAGGGCTACCCTGAAGTTACCCCATTGCTCAAATGCCTCTTAAACACTGACAGTCTGGGGCATCAACCACCTCTCCAGGAAGCCTGGTGCAGTATTTGACTATATGCTCTATGAAGAAACACTTCCTAATGTCCATCCTGAACCTCCCCTGGCCCTGCTTGGAGATCAGCACTTCCCTCTCCATGCCCCCTCCTCAGGGAGCTGCAGAGGGGGATAAGGCTGTCCCTCAGCCTCCTTCTCTCCACACCAGACAAACCCAGAGCCCTCAGCCTCCTCCCAGCCCCAGCACCAGCGTGATTCTCCTCTTCTGGACACACTCCAGCACCTTCCCATCACCTCCAGTGCTGCAGCACTCTGGTGAGGCTGCCCCAGTGCTGAGCACAGCCAGACCATCCCCTCTCCTGACCCGCTGGCCACGCTGTGTCAGGTGCCCCCAGGATGCCATTTGCCCTCCTGGCAATGGTTCCTACTGAGCTGCTGCCAGCCAGCCCCCCAGATCCTTCCAGGGGGCTGCTCCCCAGCCACTCCTCTCCCTGCTTACACTCGTGCTCAGTGTTGATCCAGCCTTGGTGCAGAACCCAGCACTTGGATTTAGTGATTCTGTGCCACTGGCATTGCCCAGTGGTGAATCTCTGCAGCTCCCTCTGCCAGGCCTCTTGTCCCTCCAGAGACTCCACAGCACTCCCAATCTGGTATCATCAGCAAGCTTGGTAATGGTGCATTCAGCTCTTGCACTGAGATCACTGATAAAAGTCCTGAACAGCACCTCCTGCCTAGGAACAAGCCCTGAGAAGCACCACTGGCCTGATGTAGGAGCAGTCACGGCAGTTTGGGGCTCTCTCAAGAAGTTGTTGCTGCAGTTGTATTGTTGTTTGATGATGGTCTTTTGTCAGCACAGGCGATTCTGTGTCGTTACAACGAAGAGAGTCAGAAGCACACAGCCTTAAGCCTCAGTAAGGAGCATAACCCCACCCAGTATGAGGAGAGGATGCGGATACAGAAAGCTGGGGGAAATGTCAGGTGAGTGCCTGAGGCTGTGAATGAGCTGATTTAAACCCTAGCCTGATTTTGGGCCTGAGCATTGAGGTTTTGAAGTTTTCTGAGCCCAGCATGCATCCTAGTTGAGAGAATGTGGTGCTGCCTATGAGAAGCACAGTGCTGCCGGAGACCTGTAATTCAGTTACTGGAGTTGGTTGATGGTTGGTTGATGGTTCCCAGAGCCTTACAATGCAGGACCCATGTGAAAGCCTGGCAGTGGAATACCTGCCTAGGCATGCTTAAGCTTGACCTACAGATTTGGACCTATGGAGCTGGGTTGGATTGTTGAAGAAGTTAGTGCTTTCTGCAACACTGTGGTGCTGAACAGAATTTATTTCCTTGCAGCATGAGTCATTTCCTTCTCCTGTGAGAGAGGGCATGGTTTGAGAGAGCACGAAAAGCCCTTGATGTCAGTCAGTGTTGCTCCCCTGGGGGTTAGCTGAGGCACTGAGTCTCTCTGCGTTAGGAGGGAGTTTTCTGGAGCCAGAATGTGGTTATCTTTGTGTTCCTGTGCAAAAAGGAGTTCATGGCTGTTTGGGGAGCTGGTGCTAAATACAACAGCTGAGTCTTATTTCCCTGGCTAGGTTCTCTCTCTTCTTTGAAGGCTGTTTCTTGATTTAGTGGTGTCCTCACAAAGAGAGGGTTCAGTACAGGTGAAGTATCTTCATGCCTGTGGAGGCAAAATGCACCCGGGGTGGAGAGGGGTGGGCTCAGTTCTGTTATGCTGCTGTGTCTGGAGCACTTTGTTCCCCTTATCTCTGGGGAGCACATGCTCTGCTTTACACTTAGCACTGATCTCTCTTTGCACATGGCAAAGTCATGGCCCAGTGCCTGTTAGCTCCTTTCAGAACTGTCTCTGACTCCCTGGGAGCCTCTCCCACTAGCAGCTCAATATTTTGATATTGAGGTAAGCCACAAAGTGTGTGAGTGTCAGATCTCTTCTGTGACATGCCTTGCTTCTTGCTTTTATCCCAAGTGGAGCTGCTTGGACTATGAGATTAATGAGCTTTGTGTATTCCCAGAGGGCACAGAAGAGCTTTTCTGGGGAGAAGATATTTGATTGTTGGAAAGGTGAAGTACTGGAAGCTGTTTCTTTAGAGATCTAGCTTGGTTAACTAGAAAAGCTTAACAAACCAGAGCTGTTTCCTAAGGGGTGTTGTAATGTAGGTTTCACAGAACTGCTTGCTGCAATCAGTGGTTACTAAAGGCCAAGTGATCAGGAGCTGAACATGCCTTGTTTCTCACTCCTGGGAACTGTCTGCAGCTGAGCCAGTCTGTAGGGGTTGCTGTCCTTAGACAGGACATAGGAGGGGCTGCTGACTCAGACCTCTTGCCTCTGCCACTCTGTGCTTCTAGTGAAAAGCAATTTGCTGGATATCTTGCCAAAAAATTACCTGTATTCCAACTATGCCAGCGAGAGTTCAGCTCACATGTAATTCTTACTGCCCAGTTTGCTAGGCTAAGCAGGACTTGACAGGGTGACAGAAAATAGCCTTGAAGTCTCCTGACTTCATTTCCTCCCCCCCTCACTTGTTTCCCAGAGCTTCACACAAACATACAGAAAGGGAAGGAGACTTTGAAGGGAAGATTTGAGCTTGCTGGGGAAGTGGGTCATTATTTGTATGAGCAGGTGGCTGCAGGAAGGTCCCCATCAGGCAGTGCAGTGAAATACACACGTGGGGGAGGCTCTCAGTGTTTTCTTTCCTTGTGCAGGGACGGAAGAGTGCTGGGGGTGCTGGAGGTTTCCCGCTCCATTGGGGATGGCCAGTACAAACGCTGTGGTGTTATCTCTGTGCCAGATATCAAACGCTGCCAGCTCACACACAATGACAGGTAAAGTGTGCCCTTGCATGGGGGGCTGGCTGTCCCAGCTCTGCTCAGCAGAAGCTGCACAGCCCTGCTCGCTCTGTTGTGTGAGCCAAGGCACTTCAGACTGATCCCCCTCGGAATCAGAGGATGCTCTTACTGCTGATGTCTCTCTGCTTCTATTCCTTAGGAGAACAGTGGGATAATGCTGCTGCTCTGCCAAGATACTGTGAAGGCTCCTCTTGGAGGAACCAGCCTCATAGCAATAGCATACACAAGTCTTAGATGTCCTTTGTGCTCTGATTGAGTTCACAAACCAGTGTTCAAGCAGTTAGTTAAGGCTTGAGTTCTTGGGTCTCCATTCTGTCCAAGAGTTGTTTCTAGCAGCTGTAGTGCTCATAAATACTTCTGCATTCAGCTCTGATATTTGAAGGTTTGAGATACTTTTCCATTATATGATTGGCAACAACAAATTGCAGTGAGCTTTCGTGTCAGTATGGCCCTGCATACTCTCAGAAGTGAGAGTGTAACCCAGTACTGCTGCTTTTTCTGGGATTAGAGTTCCATATCAAGTGATCCACTAAAATATTTCTAAAGATACTCTTGAGTATCAGGCACTGAAATGATGTCTTCAGAGGCGTGTGCAGACTGACCACTTGTGTAGGTTGGTTGTTGTTTTCCATGTCCTGGTGACTCTGGTTAGAGCTCCTGGTTATTACAATTCCCTGTGCAGGCAGGGAGTGCACAGCAGGCTGTCTCCCCATCCTAAGGGAGCCTTAGTCTTGGGATTTGTGTCTTCTCAACCTCCTGTAGCCTGTGGCAATATTTTGTGTCAGAGTTTTCTGATCACAGTTGTGTCATGTGCTTTTCTTTTGAATTTGCATACTTAAATTACCAAATGCCTCAGGAGTGTAGAAATGTGATGTACTTGAGGGATTCAGCTTTGTTTCTCTATTTCCTTGCATTAGCTGCTTCACAGGGAAAATGTATGAATGAAAAGGACGCAAAGGAAAGAAGCAGTTCTTAGAGAAACAATGGATCATTTGACCAGGATCATATATGATCTTGCAAGTGTTGTAGTACAGCCAGCATGTCCTGATCTAGGTCTTACATTAGTTGCCTGGCTCTTTGTCCTGTGTTTTCAATTGTCATGAACGGTAGGTCCCAAGGGATTTTCAGATGAGCTTTTACAGCATCTTCCCTTTGGATCTGAGCATGGATGTTCATAAAATACTTTTGATTGGAGGGATTTTGCTGTAGCCGGGGAGCCAAAAATTCAGCCTTGTAACCAGTCTCCACGTGATTTGCAGGTTCATTCTGATAGCGTGTGATGGCCTCTTTAAAGTGTTTACACCTGAAGAAGCTGTGAACTTCATTGTGTCCTGCCTGGAGGTGAGGAGAAGGTGGCCTGGGGGCCGGGTTTGTCAGTGCGGAGGGTGTGAAATGGACTTCTGCCAGAGTATCCTCCCTTATTCCCTAGGTTGTCTGTGTTTGTTTTGCTACCTTGGCTGGGATCAATCAAATTCCTTTGTGCCAACAGGATAAGAATATCCAGATGAGAGAAGGGAAGCTGGAAGCAGATGCTCGGTACGAGGCTGCCTGTAACAGACTGGCCAACAAGGCAGTGCAGCGAGGCTCGGCCGACAACGTCACGGTCATGGTGGTCCGGATAGAGCACTGAGGGATGAGGTGTGCTGGATGGAAGGAAAGGGAGAGGTCTGTGTGCATGCACGTGTGCCTGGGGGAGGGTGGGTCCTGCTGGATGCTCTTCAGTGTAAATAAAGATGGTTTTTTTCTATGAGGTTTAGCTCACTTAGTAGTAGGGTTGAATGTCTTGGCAAACGCAGTAAATTCATTTGGCAGGGGGGCTGGCAAGAGGCATCTGGGGGCATGAGCCCTGCCAGCTGTTTCAAATGGGACAGTTCTGCTGCCCATATCCTTGAGCTTTGTGCAAGACCCTGGAAGAGTCCAGAGTTCCAGGACTCAGTGGGAGCTCCTGGACGGGCTGTACCATGCAGACTGAGGTACTCTAGGCCAGCTTGGGATGTGGGATGGGCTGTCCTTTTCACACTGGGTGGGAACTCCTTTGAGGCTGGGTTGTAGGTTGCCTGCAGCTGAGGGACACAAACAGCCCTTGCAGAGCAGCAGCATACCTTCTTATATTGCTGTGCTTGAAGAACATGAAGTTTTACCACTGTGTTGGTATGGTTTGCTCCTGATGTTTTTTGGTAATGTTTTCAGCAAATAGACTTGCCAGGCAGTTGAGCTGCAGGAAGGCTCTGTGCTTGTCTGTGCTATCTGAGGAGAAGGCATCTCAGGTTTTGGGTACTAATTAAGTGTCTGGTGTCTCATCCTGTCTCAGTGCCTCTACCAGCTGTTGCTGCAGTCAGTTTGCTGTTCTCCAGAGAAAGTTTGGCTTAAGACCAAGTGACAGAATAAAAGCTAAATGGATTGGGCCACCTAAGCACTTAAGCTTCCAATTTCCCACCCTGTGTGTGAGGAGGGCAATGAGGGAGGTTGAGCTGAGGGGTCTACACTGTGGTTGCCTCCTTGCTCTGTAGACCCAGGGGCAGGGGGCAAGGGCAGGGTGGTGCCCACTGTTTTGTGCAGCACTGTGAGGCTTCTCTGGCTCCTTTCTGTTTTCCCTGGCTCCTTTTCTGTATTTCTGGAGCCTTGGGAGATGATCCCAGCTCCTGGGCTGTTTGCTGGAGCACATGATGGCCGTTCTGTTTGAGGCTTGACCGTCTTACTTCTATTTCTGCTCCAGCAGTAGTCAAATACACTTCATGGGCTTAGTCTGAGGGTTAGGCTAATGCAGTCTGGTGTACACTGACTCTCTGCATCTCCTGCAGAGGACTGAGGTAGGAAGTGGCCCTCTGGCACAGATTCTGGGTAGTGCTTGTCCTCTGCCATTCTGTTCTGCTTCCAGGCATTCCTGTGTATTTTGATGCAAGGTTGCAGTGCAGGATGAACTGAGAGGGAGTGCCTTTGTTAGCAGCACACTCTCCTGTTTCTACTCTAGAAAGGCAAATTTGGAGAGCCCAGACAGGGTAATGTGGAGTTGCTTCTGTTTGTGGCAAAAGAAACCCTAATGGCAAACTTCAGAAAGGAAACTTGCTTTCCCTTCTCAGCTCCCCCTTTTTCCACCTCTTGCACTGTGTCATGCTGCAAGAGCTGAACCATGCTCCCAGCTCAGGGGCTCCTTCTAGGAGGCCACTCTGAATTCCAGTGTAAGAGCTGGTGAGAGGAATGTTAGCTTGTCCTTCTCTGTTTTCCTCTTACAACACTGCTTTTGTTCCTTTAAGGAAAAGTTCTAAAATCACAGCTCCAGCTAGGATTGGAATATGCAGTGTTGTGGTACAGTTAATTACCATAAAATGTCCATTTTTCATGGTAAAGGGGAAAAGGAAGGAACAAGTCTCACCGTACTTGGGAGTAGACAGCCAGATAGAAAAGCAGGCTTGGTCCTAGCTTTAGTGGAAGTAAAAAAACCTATTTGCTTTAATTTCATGGTAAGATAGGGTCTGCAGGAGGTTTCCTGATAAAGCACTCTCCTTGCCTCAGTGCCCAGCGGCATCCTGCTGCTGAGGAGAGCTCCAGGACCACTTTAGGGTGGCCCATGCACAAGTGCTCTGCATGGATTTTTCTCCCTTGGAGCTGACAGAGCTTCTGTCCCCTTCCAATACTTGAATTACCCTTGGACTTTGTCAGCTTTCTCAGTTTTGTGAACAAGTGCACTGGGCTCTTGGTATCTTCACCTGCACAGGACAGGTCACAGCTGGGCAAGTCCTGCTTCCAGACACTGAGTCTTTCTCTGCCTTCTTGGGTGTGTGTAGTAGGAAGAGGGGCAGCTGATCAGAACCAGGCTGCCTTGGCTTATCCTGTGTGGGGACTTGGAGGTGCTGCCACGGCCAGGTTCTGTGGTTGGGCAGGAAATGTGCCAGGAGGTTGCTGCCTACATGATCAGCTGGGGGAGAAGCAGAGTTGCTCTCAGAGGTAAGTTCTCTTTGCTTTGAGAAAGAGACTGTCCCCTTCCTCCCCAGACCCAAACACCCCTACTCATAAATTGCTCCATTTACAGCTCCTTCACCAGGCTCCTCAAGGAGATGCAGCCAGTGAAGGGCAGGCAAGGCTAGGGACATCCCTGGGAGAAGGTGGGGCTGGGTGCAGCTCAGGCTATCTTGCAGTGTTGCTGGCACCACTCGCCCAGTACTCAGTGCTACTAGGAAATCAAACTCTGCCTTCCTGGTGCTTCTCCTGCAGCCCTGCCTTGGTCACGTAGGCCTGTGCCCATCCTGAGCTCAGCAGCTATCACAGCCTGAGCACAGAGGGTATCTGTGCTGCACACAGCCAGGCCCTGTGCCGCAGGCAGGGAGTGCCTGCTCTGGAAAGTCACGGGACAGGAACTGGCTTTGATCGAGTGTCCCAGTATTGGGACTTTGCTTTGATGATCAGTGCAAAGGATGTTGGTTCCTGCCAGCAAACCTTCTCTGCTCGTCACTGCAGGGCAGCTAAAGCAGTACAGAATCTGGCTTGGGCTGCTGAGACTAAGTGTGGGCAGGGAAGGGAAGTCCACTAAGGGTAAAAATGGACACATGGGGCTTTGCCCCAGTCATGATGGGAGCAGAGCCCTAGGGAGAAGGCAGCCATCTGCTGCCACTGTCAGCAGTGTTTTCCAAGATAAACTTCTAGGCCTAGCCTATAGATAAAAGTGAATGCCTTTAGATCCTGGTCAGGCTGCTTTATTATTATTATTATCATTATCATCATCATCGTCTTCTTCATGATCTTTTGTCCATCTTCAGCTGGTTCTGCAGCATGAGCAGTATCAGACCAAACTGCAGTTCTTGCATGAGCAAATGTCTTCCTTAGGCTTGGTGCTGAGCAGGGGAGACACGATGCTGGCTGGCAGAGGGAAGGGTCTGGCTGCTCCTGGCACAGGTTCAGCATGGTACCTCTTCACACTCCCAGCAGAACAGCACTGAAATCCGAGCCACTTCGAACTGTGAGGGGAGAGCCTGCCGTGTTGTCCACAAAAACAGAGGCATACTGCCCAACCTGCAGGGAGAGAGGGATTAGCAGGGCCAGGACACCTCCCCTGGGCACCGAGCATGGCCTGGCAGAGCCAAGGCGAGAGCTCTCCCCTGCACACAGCAACCAAGAGCTGGAGGAGCTGCCCCTACCCTTCCTTCTGGGAGAAGAGCAGCACAAGGCCTTTAGGGCAGCCCAGCCACAGTCTGCTCTAGTGCTCTAGCAGAGCTCCGCCCTCACTGTCTTGGGGCTTGGAGGTCACCTGAGAAGAGACCTGATGCCCGGCCCTGGGCACCTTCCTGCCCAGTACTGTCACCAGTGGAGCTGGCAGCACTAACCTGCAGGTACAGGGTGCCTGTGACAGAGATGGTGAAAAGGTCACTGCTGCTCTCCAGCCGAGATACAGTCTCCAAATGGCTGCGGAAGAGGGAGGGTAGTGGTGGGGGGAGCAGGCCCTTCCTTTCCCGGGGATGCTGGACTCCTTCCCCCTCCCAGGGTCCCTGGCCCTGCCATACCTGTTGTGCTGGCAGCGGGACTGCACGCAGATCAGCACCCGCAGGCGGCTCTGTCGCCATCCCTGCCCCTTCCTCCGCGGCTCCCTGCGCGCTGTGACAGAGCAGGGGCATGAGAGCCATCCCAGGCCGCCCCGGCAGGACCCTGGGGCTGGCTGAGGGCTCACCAATGTGCAGCGTGGTGGTGAAGGCGTAGTATCCTGCAATGGGGGCTGTGTACTGCCCGCTCGTCAGGTTCAGCCCAGGGCCACGGTGGAACAGCCCCTCCCTCTCAGGCTGGGATGGGGAATGGCTGGAGTTAGAGGAGGAGTCCCTGTGCCAGGGCAGGTGCCCCTGCAGACAGGGAAACGGGGAAGGCCGGGCACTTACAATGTAGAACAAGCCCAGCTCCTGCCACATCTTCTGCTCCACAGCAATGTCTTCACACGTTTGGCAATGGAAGGCTGCTTCCACACGATGCCGGGTCCCAGCCTCGGGGTTGCCTTTGCTGCTCTCCTCCTCCTTACATCCTTGCCCAGCTGTCCTGCGCATCTTTGCCACGCCTGACTCCCATACCCCACCGGAGTTTGGCATTAGGAAGGGAACCTTCAATTCTCCTGGCTCTGCTGCCCAGCCCTGCTTTGCCTTGGTCATGCTGTCCCCACAGCTCCCACCCCGGATCCCCCACCCAGGTACCTCTGAGCAGGAGCTGCAGCTCTCTCAGCAGCTCCTCCGGCATCGTGGGGGAGGCCGGGCCACCCGAGCTTGGTTTTCCCGGAGAGCCGGCGCTCGCTGGTGCCGCGTGAGCCCCGGTCCCGGCGCGGCCCCGATCGCCGCTCTCCCTCCCGGGGCTCCCGGCCAGCAGCATCCACGCCTGCCGGGGGTCCACGCGGGCCGCCCCCGGGGCCAGCGGCCGCTCCCGGGCTGCCCGCGGTGCTCCGGTGCCGGTGCCGGCGGCGTAGAGGAGCGCCAGGCACAGCTCCGGCAGCCGCATTCCGCCGCCGCTGCCGGGAGGGCGGCCCCGGCCCCGCCTCGCTGCTGGGCTCTGCCCTCGGGGCGCGGGGACCTCCCCGCGGGTACGACCTCGGCAGCTGCCCGCCCTGCCCCGGGGGCTCCTCAGCGCGGCGTGTTTTTAACGCGTCGAAAATCTTTGGGTGGTTTTTGGACGTGGGGGGGGGGGGGTGGGGTGGGGTGGGGGGAAGGTTCTTAAGAAAATCACAAACCCACAAACGAAAATAAGAGAGCATTTAACCAAAGCGTGTTTATAAGGCAAAGCCTTTTCCACGGAGCGTTGGGAGAGAACGTGCTCCTGATGCCCCAGCCAGCCTGGCCCGGGGCTTTCCACCTCCCACTCGCTAATCTGCTGGAGCAGGCAGCAGGAAAAAGGGGAGCATGGATACACAGAGTGGCAGGCATCGCTGAGGCTCTCCTACCACCCATGGTCACCCTGGAAAGGTTCTGTCCACTTGGAGGTGTCCATGAAGATGGAGGAGGAGCTGTGGAAGAGCCAGAGACAGGGCAGAGAGCCCTCACAAATCCAGAGGTCCTTGGTGCAGTCATACACCTCCATTTCTACCCGGTAGTCCCCATCCATACCCTTCCAGTGGCCACCGGTGACAAAGAGCCGGTCACCCAGGGCCACCATGCCACCGTTCTCATGAAGTGTGTGCAGGAGCTGCACCTGTGTGAGGGACAGGGTGAGATGTACAGGGATTCCTTGGTGACCTCCTACTCCCACCACAGAGGACACTGACCCACCAGACAGTTTTCCCTACCCCATCTTTTCTTTCTGTGGGGTTTGGGGGCCTCTGGTGCTTCATGCATGTGTGATGGGGAGCAGGGGAGGAAAGAATGGGGCATCCTCAGCTCTGCAGGTGTTAACAGAACCAAGGGATGAGTGGGTAGAAGGGAGAGGGGGGTGCTGGCACTGAGGGGAAGCAATTGGGAACACCATCCCCATATCCCTGGGAGGCTGACTGTGCCTACTCCCACATCCCACCTTCTGCCAGATGTTGGCCTCTGGGTTGTACACGTGGACCTTCTTGGTGTTATCCCCGATGAGGTAGATGAGCCCGCGAAGAGTGGCACAGCGTGGGGCTGACAGGTACTTGGGGATGAAGGGAGACGTGATCACACTCCACAGATCTGCAAGGAGCAGTCATTAGCAGTGCATCCCACCCTTGGCTCTCGGTGCAGCTGCCAGTCGCTGAAAAAAGCATTGCTATTTCAGGGGGAATTTGAAAGGGAGGAGGCAGACCAGCCAGGCAGCCTGGCACCCACAGTCCCCATCCCAGTCTAAAAAATAGTGAGAGGTGGGGACATGGTTTGTCGTGGTGTTCTGGGATGGGGAAGTCTCCTTGAGAAGGTGTCACTGTCGCAGGGCCTTAGTTTCTCCCTAAGGCAGGCAGCCTCCCCCACACCAACGCCTCAGAGAACCCACTGCACCGAAGCTCAGGTCGAGGCTGTCTATGGCAGACATCTGTGATTCAGGTCCATGCTGCTTACAGCCACACTCCAGGGGCTCCTGGGCCCTGTGTCACAGTCATCACCACACCCTATCATCCATCACCTGTTCACATCCCACAGGACCATACCTAGCAATCCAGGGAGGGTCACCTGCCTGGGGGTCCCCCTCAGTCCCTCTCTCAAGGACAACACCGGTGGGGTGTGGCAGCAGGGTCAGCTCTCACCTTGAACAGGGTTGTAGCACTGCAGAGTGAGTGCGTTGTACTTGACGGCGCAGGAGCCCACCAGGTAGAGCTTGCCCAAGCAGCTGGCAGCTGCAAAATTGCTCACGTACTTGGGGGCTGGGCTGATGGCACACCAGCTCTTGTTGTACGGGTCATAGCGCTCCACCTCCACCACATCCACTGTTGTCCCTGCAGAGTGACAGGATGCTGCAGCCACCCTGCTGCTCTGGGGCACCCATGGACTCCCACCCTAGCAGCACCCACAGGGTGTTTGCAGCCTTACCCCCGATCACGTAGATCTCCCCATTGAGGACGGCGCTGGTGTGGTTTGTCCGGGCTCTCAGCATGGAAGCAATGGGCTTCCACACACCATCCCTGGGACAGAAGCACCAGGCCTGTGTCGTTGACCACGTGTCATTCTGGGACCCCCGGGAGCCACCTAGAGAGAGACAGGTCAGGTGGGCCACCCTGTCCCTGGGTATTCCTTGCCAGTGGCCAGATTTGCCCAAGCAGGGCGTACAGAGAGGATTTTGCTCAGAGGAGAGCCTTGGGCCCCACACCAGTGCCTCATGCTCATATCATTTTCCCCTGTCTTCCATCCCTGCTCCTTGCAGCTCCCACCCTGCACCAGCAGCCCTGGCACTGACCTGTCACGTACACATCGTTGTTCAGAGCCACCAGGGAAAAGCCCCACTTGTTGTAATCAGGGAAGTCAGGCAGAGCCATCCATTGCCCTGGAACCCAGCACAGCCAAGCAATGACCCCACAGCCAGCGATGGCACTTTTTAAGCCACCCCTGTTTCAAGCCCATCCCAACCCAACTAGTGTCTCTCTAAACTGACACTAGTTTGACAAGAGGTGGCTTCAGGGTAGACAAATGGGTAATTACCATGAAGGGAGGGGGAGGAAATGGTGGGCACTTACTGCTTTTAGGATTGTAGAAGGCAAAGTTCCTGGTGGCAGCCGGCATTTCCAGCCCTCTCTCCTCATCTTCACCATCCTCCAGCACACGGCCACCAACCACCACCAGCACCTCCTCTAGTTTCTGTGGTGGGGTTGGGGGGTTCTTCAGGGCACCGGTGCCACTCTGCCCCTGATGAAGAGGCCAGGACAGGGCCATCAGGCTCCTCCTTCCTGGCTCAGAGAGTGGCATTTAGGGGAAGGGGGTACCCACCATGGTGCGGGATCGGGTGATGAGGGCCTTGCTGGCATCTGAGTCACGAACAAGAGGCTCAGTGGCAAGGAGGTTCTGCAGGTACTGGTCAGGCAGCGAGACAAGGTGGGTCAGCTCCAGCAGCTCCGGCAGGAACTGGGCTCTGGATCCCGGGTCGTGGCGTACCCAGCGCAGTACAGCCTCAACAAGGCTCCTCTCCTCCTGCACCTGCAGCTGGTCATTGGAGAGGTAGACAGCCAACCTCTCCTTGGAGAGCTGGAGGAACTCCTCCTGAAGAGAGACGGCTTCAAAATTCTCCTGCAAGAAAGACCAGGCCTTGGAGGAGACCTCAGGGCAGCCGTGGCTCTCACCGAACTCACAGATACCTAGGCAGTTGGTGGCATCCATCTGCTGCCGGAGGTAGCGGCTGCAGACCTTCTGGATAGCAGGGAAGTGGAGCTGGCTGGAGGTCCTCATCAGCCCCTCCACGTTGCCCTGGTTGATGGTAACCTTTCCTGTGTAGGCAAAATCAAGCAGCATCTCCAGCGCGCCGGGGTCTACTTCCTTTAGCTCCACCCGTGCTGCGATGCTCTCAGCAAAGTCACCGGAGAACATGGCATAGAAGTAGTGGCTGCAGAGGGCCAGGATGCCTCGGTGGCAGGGAAACTCCCGCCCGCCGGCCACCAGCGTCACGTCGGCCAGTTTGGGGTTGCTGCGGAACTTCTGCAGCCCCTCCAGCACGCCCTGGGCGTGCGAAGGCAGGCAGAAGTCAAAGTCGTCCATGTTCCTCACCATGGTGCCAGGGATGGCCGTGGGGCCTGGCAGGCGGGCAGTGCCCGAGCAGCGGGAGGTGAGGGTGTCCCTGCTAGGAAAAGGCGACGGTGTCTCCCCGTCTCCCTGCCGCGACACCCTCCCGCCTTCCCAGTGCCCGAGTCATGGACAGCAGCGGCAGCACAAGCGCTTCCCACAGCCCCCCTCCCACCGTGGCCGTGTTTTCTCCTCACCACGCGGCAACTGCCCTGCCTCGCCTTTCGGGGATGATTTTCGGGGTGATTTGAGCTCCCTCGGCGCGGTCGCTCCCGCTCTCACCAGCCCGCCGGAGGGAAGGGAGCGCGGTCCCGGCGCTGGGCAGGGACACGCCGCATGACACGGGATCAGCGGGGACTAGGGACACTCGCTATTTTTAGGCGACACCTGGACGCTGCTCCCTGCTCTTAAAGGCACCGCACGGGCAGAGCTCTCGCCGCCCATCCCTGTCGTTGCCCCATCCCGCGGCGCTGTTGCCTTTAGGAAAGCCTCCGCCTCGGGAGGGGTCGGCCGGGCACCGAGCCTGGAGGGACAAGCTCCCACAGCACCCTCCCTCCACCCCATCGGCAGCACGGCGTCCCCGCCATGCCCCTCCTCGCCCCCCCGGCTCGCACCGCCGGTGCCGCTATAAATATAGGTCGTTATCTCACTCCGCGGCAGCCGGGGACAGAAACACCCGCCCTGGGACAGGGGGAGCTGGGGCGGCCCGCCCAGCTTGGCAGCTTTCTTCACCGCCCCGGAAAGCCTCGCTCAGCTGGGACAGAAGCGAGAAAGTTTTTATTGCAGCCCCCGGCCTCCGAAGCCCCTCGGCATCACTCCTCCAGGCTGAAGATCTCGGCCTCCTTCTCCTTCCAAAAGGCGAAGCTGCGATCGATGTAGCGACAAATCTCGTCCCCTTCCTCGCCGGCCTGTCCCGGCCGCTGGGCCGGACTGTGCAAAGTCCCGAAGTACCGTGCCTTGATGTCGTCGAAGCCGTCTCGCCAGCCGCGCCGCCCGGCCGCGATCTCGTCGATGACGGCGCGGTGGAAGGCCCGCACTGCCCGCCAGCCGTGCCGGCCCAGCTGCTCAAACACCTCGAAGCAGAGCAGGTGGCGGCCGCGGCGCTCCTCGGGGGGCAGGTCCTGCTCCAAGATGCGAAAATAGCCCAGCATGAATAGTTCCAGCGACAGGCTCTCGTACTCGGCCGGGCCGCCCCCCGCCGCCGACACGAACTGCTCCGGGGAGAGCAGGGTGCGGGCGGGGGGCGGTGGCGGGGGGCGGCGGGAGGCGGCGTCGCGCCAGCCGCTCAGGAGCCTCTGGATGGCCGCTCTCTGCCGTGCCAAGCGGGCCGCCGCCCGGGCCCCGCTCCCCGCTGCCTCCCGAGTGTTCCCGGCGGCGGGTCGTAAAGGCGCGTAAGCGGAGCGTCTCCAGTGGCTCAGGAAGAGCATCACGATCCGTTCCTTCCTCAAGCTGCCCCACTCCGGCCCCGGCCCCTTCCCGTGCCGCGGGGAGCCGCCGCCGCCGTCGGAAAACGCCTCCTCGCAGCTGATGCCGGAGTCGCTGGCGGCCTCCGCCTCGCCGCCCCCGGCCGGCGCGCTCCCCGCGGCCCCCCAGGCGGGCTCGAAGGCTCCGCGCAGGCTGCGGACGCAGACTCCGCACTGCCGGATCTCCCGCTGCGCCAGGCTGCCCCCTGGCTCCCGGGGGTGCCCGCCGGCCGCGGGGAGAGCGGAGGTGGCGGCGGGCGCGGTGACGGCCGCGCTGGGACCCCGCACCTCCTCGGCGTTGCCCAGCAGCGCGGCCAGGCTGTTGACGGCGCCGGCCAGGCGGCCGAACCAGAGGGGCAGGGGCTGCCCCGGAGCGGGCGGGGGGCTGCGGACGGAGATGCTGAGCAGCGGGGCGGGCAAGAGGGCGCGTAACTCCCGCACCAGGCGCCGCAGCTCGCCCTGGTACACCTCACCGCGCCGCCGCAGCCGCAGGCTCTCCACTGCCGTCTCCAACTGATGGAGGTCTGCCTCGGTCAGCAGCTCCCCGAACGGGCCCAGCACGGCTTGGTGGGAGGGCGAGAAGCTCCAGGCGCCTGCATCCTGCGGAAGAAGCGGTCAGCACTTCCGACAGCTCGCGCCCCCTCTACTCCCCGTGCTCCTCGTACCTGCCCTCCCGCCGGGTCTTCGTTCTCCAGTCGGGCCCGCAGCCGCCGCACCATCACTTGCCGCTTCCACTCGGGGATGAGCCGACCCCGCTCATCGTGCGTGGGCACCAGCGATTCCGCGTCTACCTCCGCGGGGTCCGGCCCGGGAGGCCCCGCCGGCCCAGGCACCCCGTCCTGTGCGGATAGAGTCAAGGGGGGATCGAAAGGGTACGGCCGCGAGGAGACGAGCCGGGGGCCGCGGGCCGAGCCAGCGACCTACCGGGTGGGCGAGGAAGGGCGCCGGGATCCTGGCCCGCTGCGAGGGCTTGCGGAGCTTCAGCTCCGCCGGCACCGACCTGCCGGGCTCCATCCCCTGCCGGGCCGGGCGGCTGCTGGGGGCAGAGGCGCGGGCCTCGTCCTGGGGGAGGGCAGCAAGGGGTGGTGGGCCCCAACACCTCCAGGGCACCCCCAGCTAAGGGTGACCCGTCATAGCACCCCGGACCTTCGGGAGAACCCCCCTTCTGGGGAGAGCCTCGGGTGTATCTGATTCCTTCAGAGGACGGAACGGAGCTGAGGAATGAATCCCTGCTGCCCGCCCTCCCCCTGCAGCCAAGGACCGAGCCCGGGGCCGCAGCCCGTCCTCCCTCTCCCTGGAGCTGCCATTCCTCGGGGATGGGGGTGTCCCGTGCCCCAGCGGGGTCTTACCTGATGCAGGGGGCTGAGCTGGCTACTGAAGTTCGGGGATCGGGTCCTGTCCTGCCCTGTTCAGGGAACATCCAAAGGTGGTGCGGCCGCACACCCCAAGTCCCTGCGTGGGAAGCAGGGAACAATACGGGGCAGGAGGGGAGGCTGGAGTGGTCGGGCAGCCCTGGAGAGCACAAGGGCCGCAGCTGCAGTGCTGGTGCAGGGCACAGAGGCGTTGAGCATTGTATTAATATTTGATGGGGCATCGAGTGGCAGCACCTGGGCTCAGTGGGTGGAACTGGCACCGTTCCTGGACATAGTGGCTTGGTGACTTGGCTCCAAGCCTTGTCTTACTCTTGGAACCAATGGAGAATGGCCGAGACTTGTCATGGCCCCAGGCCAGGTGCTGGGGACAGAGGAAGTGTCTTGCACAGGGGCGCTGAGGGCAGGTTCTGGCAGAGGGGGATGTTCAGCACAGGGTTCTGCTTCCCCGCTGCCAGGGCATTGGTTACTGGCGTTCAGCCACATTCATGTTCTTTCCCTCCACCACCATCCATTATATATGGCTGGGATGGACTCGCTGGGCTCACTTACATGTGAGAAATTCAATCGAGGGGCTGGAATAAAATTAAGAAGCAGCAGATCTAACCCTATAAACACCGATTACCTGGTGAGGATCCATTACAGAGACAGCCTCTCAAGCCTCCCTGGCTCCAGCGCCAGCTGACACCCAGCTGTCATGGGGAGGAGGATGAGCTTATGCTGCCCAGCAATAGGGCCACAGCAGGAGCGCAGGTTATGCATTGCTGTTGGAAGGGGGGATATGCTGGAAGCTCTTTGGCAGAGCCCTGTGCCAGGGCTGTCTCCCCCAGCCTGGAGAGTTTCTCCTGGGATTGCTGCTCTCCACAGTGCAAGGGTGTGCAGGAGCGTGAGAGGAGACAAAGTTCTGCCCTAAACCTCCATCTCTGCCTATTTTCTTACCTCATTCCTCAGGAAAGCAGGCACTGCCCCCTTCAGGATCTGCTTAGAGAGTCTCAGGGGACTCTCCTTTTCCCTTTTCCCTTTCCCTCTTCTCCCTTTCCATTTCTGAACTACATACCCAAAGAATGAGCAAAGCAGCACAGAAACAGCTAAGGGTGGCCCCTCTCCTCCAGTTCCAAAATCCACATTATTCCCTCTCCACCAGCTCTTCAGTCTCATCCCACCTTCTCCCCAAGTTCTTGCAGGCACATCCTTCCCTCTCCCACAGGTTCCACTCCCCCAGTCCTACATTAATGTGCAAACAGGCAGAAGGAACCAAGCAAGGCCCTTCTCAGCATCCCGGTTTTCATTTCAGAGGGGCCATGGAGGCTCCACATCAAACGGGATCAAGGGGAGGAGGTGCAGGTGGTTCCCTGAGCCAGCTCTTCTCCCCCGCTGCCTCGGTGGCCACACTGGACCTTCCTGCCCTGGCCCCTTTCTGTCCAGCTCCTCCAACACTCTCTGGGCACGCTGGTGGAGCACGGGGGGGCTCGGTGCCCTATCCCCATCGGAGAATGTCCGGGGCCAGCGACCTCCAGGATCCGCATCCTCCTGCTGCTCCTGCTGCTGCCGCTGCCGCTGCCGCCAGCACACCACGAATGTGGCGAGGGTGGGGCCACCCCGACAGGGTTATCCTGCCCTTGCAGCTGCCTTCGGCTACCTTGGTGGCTTCATCAGCAATCTTGGCTCACTTGCCAGAGCTCAGCATCCTGCACCTGACTGACATAAATCTTACATGTATTCTGCCCTGGTGCCTGTGAAGATTCACCTCCTCCGGGAGACCAGGGTGTTACTAAAGCCATGAAAGTATAGGGACAAGTCTGCCAATTGCTGCTACTGGCACTATGACTGCGTGGCCAGAGCCTCCTCCCACCAGGGAAGATTCTGTTCACACCTGTAGAGAAGCAGCTCATTTGCTGGTCAGACTTTTAGAGAAGTGTCTTCAGGCTTCTCCCTTCCTGTTCCACCTACACAATGGATATGAAAAAAAGGTCACAGAAACCTGCCACCAAATGGAGCAAAATTATGTCTGGGCATCAGGACAAGATCTCTGCTCAGAGACCATTAGGTGTTGGCAAAAAGCACTTGGTGTAGGCTACAAAAGGGAGACAAGTGTGTGTCTGGGGACACTGGGGCAAGGAGGCTGGCATCAGTGTGAAGGTGCACTTGTGAAGGCCACGGGGTGTCAGAATAAAGAGAAAATACAACAGTGTGTGTCCACAGGGGCGAGAGGGAGAGGAAAGAAAACAAGCAGACAACTCCAAAGTGCTGTCTGGTGAAATGTGTCGTGTTCCAGAGGACAAGGAAGCTTTGCAGAGGTAGGGACGGCACATTTTACCAGCTCAAGCATCCTTCTGTGGTCAACCTTGAATCTGTTACTTTGTATTCTCTTCTTTCAGAGTTGCAACTATGCACTGCAGATATTCCAGGCTCTTTGAGAATCATGACAGCTGTTCCCATCCTGTAATGGCCTGCTGGGTGTTCATACAGGAAATGATGTGAACTGGTGCCATGTGAACACTAGAAGGGTGTTAGAAACAACATGCCAAGGAGAGTGACTGGACCAGGAGCGGTCAGTGCTAGGCCACTTCTTCTCCTCCAAGAGACACCAAGGGGGACAGTGGCAGGAAAGAAGAGGCACCGGGGGTAGGGTGGTGGTGGGGATGACGGGACAAGAGGCACGGAGCAGGGGACACAGGAGCAAGATGCACCGTGGGACAGGAGAGACTGGAAGGGACACCGAGACTCAACGCAGACAAACGAAGAGGCACCGGGAGGGGGTTTTCGGTAAGGAAGGGGGTTAAACAGGGGGGTCCCGAGCCCAGGGGAGCTCCCGGGGCCTGCCGGTGCCGGCAGTGACACCGGCGGAGCTGAGGCGTCGCCAGGGCCGCGCTCCGGGTTTGTTGTAGCAACGGCCGCGATGGCGGCGCGGCCGCCCCTGCCCGACTCGGTGCTGGTGCAGGTCTTGGCGCTGCTGCCGCTGCGGGACCGGCTGCGAGCGGCCAGGTAGGGTCTCCCCGGGAGGGACCGGCCGCCTGCCGCTTCCCCGGCCCGGCGCTGACGGCCGATCGCCTCCCCCAGGGTGTGCCGGCGGTGGCAGCGGCTGGCGCAGGACCGAGCGGTCTGGACACATGTGGACTTGAGCCCTCACCGGGTACGGGCCGGCCGCACGGGGGGCGGGGGGCGGACGGAGTGGGCAGGAGGGATGGCGGGAGGCGAGGTCACCCCACTGTGGACAGAGGCTGACACTGGGGGGGGTCAGATCACCCCGCCGCAGGCAGAAGCCGAGGGGAAAGGGGGGGAACCGCCCCACTGGGACAGGGACGCCCTTCCCCACCATATCCCCTGGAACCAGGCTCTTTGACCCCCCAGATCAGCCGCCGCACGCTGTGGCACCTGGTGCGCCACCGCCTCCCCGACAGCCTGTGCACCCTGCGGATGCGGGGCGTGCCTCGCTCCGGCGGCAAGCAGCGGCTCCTCTCACCGGCACTGCTGGCCGCCCTTCGGAAGCGCTGTCCCCAGCTCCATCGGCTGTGCCTGACCGAGACTGACCTCCGCCACATCCCGTACGAGAGCATGCCCGCTTCTGTTACCAGGCTGGAGCTGAGCCTCTGCGACATCCCCGATGCTTGGTTCTGCGTCTCCCCTTCGGTGCCACCGCCGCAGGTACAACACCTCGCTATCCACAGCGTTCCCACCTTTTCTGACCATCATCTTCTTGACATTTCCTCACAGAACCACTTGAAGACGCTGAGCCTTTGTGGCACCTACCGCATCACCGATATGGGGATCCAAGCAGCAGCTCCACACCTGGAAGAGCTGGAACGCCTGATTCTACGGCACTGCATCATCGGTGATGCTGCCATGGTGTTCATCGGGCGCCACATGAAGCGGCTGCGCTACCTGGAGATCAGCAATGCCTACTTCCTGACAAACAGGGGGCTGGTTGCTATTGTGACACTGGAGCACCTGGAGACCCTGTGCCTTGAACTCTATGATTTGGTCTCCCTTGGTACTGTTATCGCTTTGTTGCAAGTGCTGCCTCGCCTGAACCACCTCAAGTTAGGCGGAACTTGCTTTGAAGATGAACTCCTCGATAAAATTCAGGAGAATTTTCCACATTGCACCATATCTCACACTCCATGACTGCCCGAAGAGCTATCCTTCCTTAGTACACCTGAAGTGCTCTTTTTGGGTAAAGCCTGTTTTCCTGTACATAGCTTTGGGACAGAATTCCCGTTGGCCTTAAATATTACTTTTTTCACATAAATATGTTAAAGAGTGTCATTTACATGGTAAGCTTGTTAACAAGCTTTTGGTAGGATTCCCCTTCCTTGTTTTCCATGGATCAGAGGAATAGGGAAGCGGGAAGCACACCCAGCCTTTGGGAACTCCACTGACCTAAAGCTCGCTGGGGTGATGACAAGTTTAAGCTCTGTCTTCTCCTCTTTCTCCACTGTGAGGATTAGGCAGCAGCTCAGTGAGTGCAGAATTCAAGGGGTGAACTGAGGCACACTTCTGTCACAGAAAAAAACAGATCTAGCAGCCAAAACCTCACGATTACCAATTCTTTTTCCTTTCCTTCAAATTCAGATATTCAAGTCACTTGTCAGACTGGTCATGAGGATTCCTGAACACCTGGTCCCAAGAGCCAGACCTGCCTTTTGCCCCCAGGCATTGCTGAGGTTGCCTTACCTCTGGGTTTTGCTGGAAACCTCCGCATTTTCTCATCATTTTTATTGCCTGCATTCACATCCCCTTCCTCCCCTATCCCCCAATATCCTAACACCAGATAACCACCTAAATGTTATGTTATTCTTAAATTTTAGTCTATATTTTTTAGCGAATATTGTATTTATTTTTAAAATAATTGCAAGCTTATAACTTTCATTTGATTTTTTTTTTTTTTTGGACTTGGGTTGGGTTTTTTTTAACCTACTTCAGCATCTCTCCTGCCCTTTAGGACAGCCTTCCTTGTGACAAGAACATCCCACAGGAAACAGAGCAGGACAACTAATGCCTCAGTTGAGCCTTTTCTACCCTGTTTTCATCCCCTGCTCTCCATTCAGCTGCAGCACATGCAATAAACCTTTGAGATTCAGACGGTCCTGGATGGCAGTGACCCTCCCTGTGGTGAAATCCTCATTGCTGTTGGGTGGCCTTTGTGCCCTTGTCTCTTTTTTGTTCTTAAACCCAGTCTCAGGGTAGCTTCAGGGCAAATATCCAAAAGTAAAATGTTCCAGATCTGCTTTGGAAAGCATCCCAAGGCTGCTGACTTAGTAACTACCACTCCGTGTTTATCCCAGACAAGGAGATTAACACTGCAGGAATCACCTTTATTAAAACTTCCATCATTCCCTGTTCCACCACTCTCTGGGATGGGGAGTGACAGTACAACAGCAAAAGGGAAAATCAAAAACAGTAAAAATCCATCAGTCAGTCAAGGCACAGCGAGATGCAGCAAGAACCTCAATGTTCTCCTGATCTTTGCAGCAGGATCTTTACAATCCTGATGGCACAACAACAGAATTTGATATCCCCACAGTCACAACATGCCAGTTTTCCATTAACTAACTGCTAAATAAGGAACAGAAATTACAAACTGATATGGTGCAAAGTGGAGTGTTTTAGGTTTGGAAGCAGGAGGGGAGATGTAAATATTGGATGACTATGGGAAAATTAGGGGAATAAACAACTGAAAGGTCCTCGTTCAGCAGTTTTGGTTCTGCTCACCCTCCCCACATACCTGCTTGAAGCTCTTTGGAGAGCTGTTCTTGACCTTTATTTCTTCTGATTTCCACATTCAAGGGGCTTCTACTCTTCATCTCCATTTCATCTTTTGCTGACTTCTTTCTTCCCCCAACCCCACCTTCTTGGTGTCTATATACACATCATTACACCAAAGCCCAAACGTTTTTAAAAATACATAATAAATGTCCAACAGAGACAGTTAAACCTTCAGCAAAGCCAGGACATGAAACTGGTGTCAGCAACCTGAGAGGAGCAGCAGTCCACAGCCCTCAAAGTGAATAGAAAACTCAGAGGAACCACTAATCCGTTTTATTTTCTCGGGCAAGTGCATCTGCTCTTGCCTTCTGTGGTAATTTCCAAAGTATTTCCTATCTTCCAGACGGTGCCTTTAGTACCTCGGTACCTTTAGTCTGTGAGCAACCAGCGGTGCCATTCAAGTTTGCTTGCTGACTCTGAGAGACTGAAGGATTCTCCTGGTACACAGAGCTGAGAAGGAAAGTGCTGACAGCAGGGTGTGTGGCTGCAGCTCCACGGGTGCAGTGGCAGCTCTGGCCAGCAACAGCTTTCTCGGCGTTTTTGTGAGCTACACTTTTGCCAGTGGTTTTCAAGTTTGTAGCTGGACTCCATGAGAGAGAGAAAAAAATGTATTAGCACAGAGGAGTTAGTTTCGCGTGTGGTGCAAACAGGAGTTTGCTCTTGGAAGGGGAAAGGTCAGTGAAATCTTTCTGTCCTGACAGTTTTTCTGAGAGCAGTGACGTTTTGAACTTGGATCTGAATTTTGGGCGATTTAGAGCTAGAGGTGGTGCATTTCCTTCTTTTGCAAGTACACACCGCCATCGTGTGGTGTGTTTTGTGAGCGCTGACAGTGCCCAGGTAAAAGTCACGCCCTCTTTGTCCTGGCACGATTAGCGCGGGGAGCAGTTGGTGTAGGGGTTCCGTTGTGGATCCTGAATCTTCGAGGCTGAAGGAACGTGATCCTGCATATAGCTGGGAAGACGAATCGTCTCACCGTTGGCTGGACAGTTAATAGGCTGCAAAAGAAAAGCGAATTCCAGCACAGCCTCTTTCTTCTCTACAATCTTTTCCGGGGGATCAACTGCTGAATGTTCTCAGTTTTGTAACGAGACTCTGTACTGCAAGGGGAAAGAGAAGGCCAGTGCTTACTTTTTGCTTTAGGATCTACAGTAGAAGCATTGCTAGATGCATTAAGTTTTGAAGCTGTGTTTTGCCGACTGAAAGAATGTGATGGTGCATGCAGCTGAGCAGGAAAATTCATGATTCTGGGGTGTGGCTGCTTTCATAGGGTGTCTGGCTGTGCAGGATGGCCATTTTCCACAGGAAGGAAAGCCCGGTGCCCCAGTCTCTGCAGAGCAGCTGAGAGGCCAAGGCCACCCAGACCTGTCTGTCCTCGCAGTTTTTGTCTGGGAGCAATCCTTGGACATTGACAGTTTTAGGAAGCGGAATCCTATTTTCAAGCACAGGTGCCTGGCCATGGACAGCTCTTTTCCACAAGAAGGAAAGCTTGGAGCACCAATGTCTTGGGGGCAGCTGAGAGGCTGCCCCTGGGAGGCCGAGGCCAGTCAGGCCTGACAGTCCTGGCAGCTTTCACCCGGGAGCAATTCAAGGATGTTCTGAGTTTTAGAAGGCAGAATCGGAATTCTGGCCACAGGTGCCTGGCTGCATAGGATGGCTCTTTTCCACAGAAAGGACAGCCCAGTGCCCCAGTGCCTTTCGGGCAGCTGAGTGGTGGCCTCTGGGAGGCCAAGGTCAGCCAGACCAGTTGGTCCTGGCAGCTTTCACCTGGGAGCAATCCTTGGATGCTGGCAGTTTTAGGAGGCAGAATGCCATTTTTTAGCCCAGCTGCCTGGCCAGGCAGGACAGCTCCTTCCTGTTCCACAGGAAGGACAGCCTGGTTCCCCTCTGGGCCAGCTGAGAGGCCATCCGGGGAAGCCAAGGCCAGTGAGACCTGTCAGCCTGGCAGCTTTTGTCTGGGAGTAATCCTCAGAAGTACAGAGTTTTGGGGGGCAGAATCCCAATTTCAGCCATGGCGGTCTGGCTACAAAGAACAGCTCTTTTCCACAGGAAGGAAAGCATGGAGCCCCAGTGTCACAGGGCAGCTGAGGGGCATTCCCATGGCCCTGCCTGTAACCACTCTGGGAGCCTGACACCCCCCCCCCCCCCCCCCATCACTCTCGGCCCTGCCTATCAAGCACTCTGAGTAGATGACTCCCCATCTCAATTGCTCTTAGTACCACCTGTCAATCACTTACAGGCTTATCCCAGGTGTATAGCCCTTCGCAGCCGAGACAGCCCTCAGGTACCCCGCAGTCCTAGACAGCTCACATAGCCCTCACAGCCACCATAGTCCTCCCAGTCGCCAGAGCCTTCCCACCCTCACAGATCTCCTTGCCCCCATAGCCCCCTCAGCTCTCCCAGCCCTCACAAGCCCCGCGCACGCGCCCTGCGCCTCACGCTCCCCGGCGCATGCGCGTCCCTTCCCCCGGCCCGTGCCCGCCCGTTCTGCCGTGCCCCGGATGTGGCCCCTGGCCGGGAAAATGGCGGCTCCGGGGTGGGCGGGGGGAGCGCTGTAGCGCCCAGTAGCGTCCCCGCCATGGCGGACCTGGGCCGGCAGCTGCACGAGTACCTCGCGCAGTCCAAGGCTGCTGCTGCCACCGGCCCCAGCGCGGTCCCCGCACCGCCGGCCGCCGGCGGCTCGCAGGAGGAGGCGGGGGACAGCGGCGGGTTGCGGGCCTGGCTGGGGGCGCTGAACCCGTTCCCGCCGGGCACTCCCCCAGGCGCCACGGTGTGGCCTTGGACGGGAGAGGAGGACCCGTGGCTGCCGGGGCTGTCGCGCTGGCAGCGGCTGGCGGGCAGCGGGCTGTGCGCGCTTCTGGCCGCGCTGTGCTTCGGGCTGGCCGGGCTGTGCGTGCCGCTGCTGCTGCTGCGCGCCCGCAAGTTCGCGCTGCTCTGGTCGCTCGGCTCGCTGTGCGCGCTGGGCGCCGCCGCGCTGCTGCGCGGGCCCGCCCGGCTGCTGCGGGAGCCCGGCCGCGGGGCGCTGCTGTACCTCGGGGCGCTGTTCGGGACGCTGTACGCCGCGCTGGGGCTGCGCAGCACCGCGCTCACGGCGCTGGGCGCCGCCGCGCAGCTCGGCACAGCCGCCGCCGCGCTCCTGGGCGCGCTGCCCGGCGGTGCAGCCGGCCTGCGCCGCCTCGCCGGGCTGCTCCGCGCCGCCGCGTGCGGCCGTGGCAAGGCTCTGCCTCTGTGAGCCCGGCTCCGCGGCCGCACCGGGGGAGGAGCGGGAGTCCCTCGCACGCGGACCCAGAGCCGGCCGACTCCGAGACGGGGCACGCCGGTTCTCTTCGCCTCCTCCGCGTCCTGTCGCGTTTTCCTCGCCGTCGGTCGAGGAGCAGCAGCGGAGCTGGCAGCCCGGAGCGGCCCCGGCGGCTCGGAGCTGTAGGTGCTGCGTGCTGTGTCAGCCTGCCCCGAGCTCGGCGTTCGCCTTACCGCGCCGTCAGCTCCGTGGCCGTGGCTCGGCATCGCTCCACCTCTGGGGGGGAGCTGGCAGCATCGCTTCTACCTCCAGCGTGGGACCATGTGCCTGCTGCAGCGGCTGCTGCGGACCGGGAGATCGCAGCCGGGGCGGTGTCATTGTGGACTTGCCCGCAGCCGAGGTGCGCAAGGCCGACGGATGCTGAAACCTGAAGATGATTTAGCAAAATGCGATCGAGTCTGGGGGAGGACACTGAAATATTAACTGGTATTACCTCACTTTGTGCTGACTCCTACACTACGAACATAAGGTTTTTGCTGTCACCTCAGCCCAGTGGTGAATATGAAGACTGTGGCCACTGAACTGCATTTCTCTCTAAAAAAGCATCTTTAAAATAACCATCGAGTAAGTGAAACAAACTTTCCTGGGACTGTGGGTCGCAAACACTGCCCGTAACTCTTAAGGGGAGGGGGCGTTCCTGCATGATGATAAGAGGATGCAAAGTGCTAGTGTTAGTTAAAAGCATTGGCGTTTGCAGATACTGCTGCCTTGCAGCTGCTGTAAGGGACCAAAGTGGGCTTTTAAAGGGTAGCTTCAGCTCGTAGAACTTTACTTTTGTGTACATATATTGCTCTCTGAATTTGGGCAGGACTTGCTTGCTTGTCACAGCCTGACCTTCAAAAATAGATTTGCCAGTAACTGGAGCTCTGCTTCAGTGCAGAAACTGAGCTGCCTTAGGAGGGTGCTGAATTCAGGCTGACAGAGCTGGGTGCTCCAGTTTGGGCCGTGGACTGGACAGCTGCAAGGAGTTGGGACAACAGGGCCTCACCCCCACAGAGCCCCCAGTGAGTACCTCACTGAGCATTTGTGCCTCATGGAGAAAATAAAGTCATTGCAATACTTACCTGCTATCACTATTTAGTTTTAACATATTCACCAAATACTTATCTGAATTAAACTGCAATTGTTAAAGGGGGTACTTAAGTGTGCATAGATTGCTTTAATAAAACTATTTGTGTCCAGTTCTCAGTATAGACATTTCATTAATGGTTACTTTTTTTCCATTAAGAATGTAGATCAGAGCGATCAGAATAGCATTAAATTAGCTCTCTTGTTTTTACAATTTCTAAGTTACAGTATATAAAATTAATTTTATTTCTAACAGCAGTGTAAAATTAAATCTGAGACAAACCCTGAACTAACAGTAGAGCATAAGAGTCTGTGTGCAGCACTGGTAAAAGAACGTGACCTGAGGAATACACAAGTATATTCCCATTAAATAACTGCACATTCCCCAGCAACAGTGGGTCATGGTATCACAGACTGGGAAGCTGCTTCTGTCTCTTCTGCTGTGCTGTCACCTTGTAAGATTTTGTAGAAAATATATCTAATTATCAAATTTTCTTAGGACTTTTTAAGCATGTGATAGTCAAATACTTCAAAACTCCATTTAAAAACCTACCCCTTGAAGAATATTACTTAACACTACCATAATAGTTTAAGGAATTAACCAATCATTACAGGAACTACAAGTTGTCTAGATAAAGTTGGGTTTTCTCTTGTAAAGGATGCTTTAGCTTGTTTTGGTAGGTGACTGTGGTTTAATTATAGCCTAAAGCACATCCTCTAACTCATATATTCTGAGTATTAGATCTCTTTTAGCCCCTTAAACATATATAGGGCTTGCTAAATAAAAAAAAATAAAAGAGGGCAAGCTTTCCTTTTTGTCAGTGATTAAATCATTTGTATTTATCATGAAAACTTTAGGACAAAGCCTAACTCCCAGACATACACCCAAAGTCCTTCAGATAGAGCCAAAAAGCATTTTTTTTTTTCTCAAGGGACAAACTGTCATATCAGATGCATCTCAGCTGTTTCTAGTTCATTCCTTTAAGACTCTCCTGAGGCCCACGACAAAGATTTTATGGGCTAATGATCAGTTACAATTTTCAAATGCCATTTTATACACCACAAATTAAAAACCAAGTAAAAAAAGGTACTTGTGACTGACTGAACCAGGAGAAGAACAGTTAAGCACCTGTGCTTTCATATCTTTAAGATGGGATATCAGGCTTGAGCCAGTCTTTGGTAAACCTGCCTATGAGAAGATGCAACAGCTGCCACGTGTTACTGGGTTGCAGGAGCTTCTAGAACCAAGTCTCATCCTGATTATAACCTGAAATTCAAGGCAGAAGAGAGGGAAGCCTGGTAGTGATTTTTCATTATGTGCTCACTTTTTACTACAGGACCTTGCTGAGGGGTAGCTGTAGAGTAAGTACTTACGTGGTAACATTTTCACTGAGGCTTTAGGTATTAAAGGAGCCTTTTGATAATGTGGTGGCTGGAGATGATCAATATGAATGATTTATGGGGAAAACAAACTCATGGTTGGTAAGCAGCTTTATTATGAAACATGGGAAATGGGAATAACCTCTCCTCTTCATTTCCCTCCTTTAGTAAAACCAGGTAACAATATCCTAAAGAAAAAGACACTTTAAAAACTTATTACGGAAGTGATGAATTGCACTTCAGCAATTAATGGACCAGACTGCTGAACACCCATAGCTTTAAACAATGTCACACAGCTGCTGTAAAGCATTACCAGTCAAGCTGCTAAACTTTCTCAGTTTCTCTAAGCAGATGCTGTTTTGAACAAAAATCCGTGGCTCGCCTAGGTGAAGTGTAGAACGCCACTCTTTGTTGTGATGTTTGTATTGCAATCCAAGTTACATAACTCACACTATGTCTTTGACAACTTGTTCTAAACACTATTCCACTCTTTTCTGTTTCAGGAAGGCAGTCTAGCAAGCAGTGGTGATCGCCTGCATTTTGGAATTTTAACGTCAGCACCATTGTAATCTGTAGACAGCTGTGGCTAAAAGGGAAAGCGAAACTTCTCTGTACATGATAAACCAAAAAACTAGGAATTGGTTCTCCGTATTTTAAATGGCTGAGATTTCAGGAGGTAGTACTGTTGCTCCATCTGAAACACAAGTTGGCCTAAATACAACCCTCTGTAGTAATAGGTGAGTAAAGAATCACACACTGCTGATTTTTCTGTTAATTTTTGCGCAAATTACATTCTGTATTCATACAAAACCAACGTAACTTTTGACAAACTGTACATATAGAAACAAGTTTCTGTCTGGAGGTGAACTGAAATTTGTGGAGATATTCCATGTTCCACAACACTTAAAAGAAATTCCAGCTCTTGACAAAACAAGAAAGCAAGGGGAATGGGAGTGGAAAGAACAAAACAAAGCTAGCTACAAGATTGCAGCTAGAGGCAAATGAGTGATTTAGGAAAAGAAAGACCCTTGTTAGGAACTAATGCACATTCAGTTTTCCCAGTTAAGAATCCAGGTTCGTGGCATTGCAGGTGACTGAGTCCAGAGTAGCAGTCTATTTAAATATTGTCCCACAAGGACTGGGCATGACCCAGTCAAAGCCTCTTCTATCGGCCTCGTCCACCCCGAGATCCTCCTCTCCGGGACTGGCCAGAGTTCATGTTATTTCCTCTTCCCCAATTGCTGCCACTCCTTCCTCCTCGAGAAGGGTTATTGACTCCTCCTGGCCCTCCACCAAAGCCTTCATCCCTGTGGAATCCATCATGGTGGTCTCCATCTAAAGAACTGGACCTCCCAGATTTTGGCGCTCTCTGTGAAGGTCCTGAATTTCCTCGTCCTGCAAAGGAAGCACAACCAGTTACTGGTGTAAGTTTGAGCTGGGTCCCTTCTCAGACATGCCATGTATCCCTTCTCAGACATGCCATGTACTGAGCTGGTTCTGCTGTAGTGTCATCATTCATAAAACAGCTGTAGATGAGACCTGTAATTTTATGCCTCCTCCCTCAGTACAATTTTCTTATACAGATTTAGTGTCTCCATTACAGTTCAGAAAACAGACATCAACCAAGCAATTCCTTGGGAATTAAAGGAGCTTATATTTGATACTGTCAGTAGTCGCTGAAATGAATTTAGAATAGTGATGGCTTTACGTCCAAACTGCCAGTTATTGTGCTTCAACACTATCTGTGCTTCTCTCTATGTTTTTATTGCAAAGTACTTTTTTTAGTCCTAAACAAACACATTCCACTGTTGACAAATTGAGCCCATGGAGGCTGATGGCAAAGATCATGACCAGCATTGGTGTTTCATTCCATTTTTTTGCTAAAAATAATGGAAAAATACTTTATTTTACTACTAACCCGGAACAAAAACCTACTCAAGCTCTTGCTGCCAGGAATCAAGTTTTCTAGTTCTCACATACCCTTTTTGGTTTTGATATGAACATTAAAAACACCCAACCCAATTCATTAGCCTAAAATAAGCAGCAATATTTTGAAAAAACATAATCAGTGGTAACCTTGTTTTAAGGACACATACTACAGCTAAATTCAGATATTTTTGCTGCGCTTTAGCAAGAGTGATTTTTGTTGACTGCAGTTGGTTCCATGCAAAACAGCCATCAAATTGTTTCACAGAAATATTCATGAAGTTTTAATCTTCAAATGACTTTACCAATGCAACTGAAGGTGACATAACCCGCATATGAAAAAGTATTGTTCATGGCTTGTTTATCAGGCTTTTCTGCCATCACTCTAAACTTTCTTGAGCACATTATGAGTTAATCTGCAAACTTGTGCCTGGACAAGTTGTTTTGACTTTAATAAAGAATCTGATAGAGTTATTGCAATCATTACTGAAGCTGGAAAAAGTTTGATAGATGCTGGCTAAATTGAGAACTATAGCACATGGATATGGAAGGAAAAATACTGGTAGAGAATTTTATCAGCAGAGTTTTATTCAAAACATCTGTGAAGGAATGATAAAACCTGCTGTTAATGCTACACTGGAAATAGAGTTCATACAGAGGAGTGACATGCAGTTCAAACTGAATGAGCTTTGGGACAAGGGTGAGAGAAGTGGGATGAGATTCAGTGTTCAGTGGCATCAAAGACAAAGATGTGCAGTCTAACAACAACAAATTCAGCTGTAGGCTGCCAGCTCAGCATCTGGGAGCAAATGAGAAGGATGTCTGTCACTGATCACTACCTGACAGTAGGTAGTTAATGTGAGGACATTAAAAACAGACAATATTTACACAAGAGAACAGAAGTCCTGAGATCTGCAAGAAACAGGATCAGGAACTGGTATGATGCTAATAGGACTGACTCCAAAAGAATGTTTTGTGGGTTACAGTAGCATGTGACCACATAGGAGGAACTACACCACCAGGAACTATTAGGAAAGAATGAAGAAAGTGGAACAAATCCATGAGAACTGTAGAAATCCATGGTTACACCGCATTTTAAATAGCGTGTGCAATTCCTAGTTACCTTTTTTAATTTAGAAAAGGATAATTTAAAACTCAAAATAGCACATACAGAGTACAAGGATAGTGAAAGATAAAGAACAACTTCTAGGAAGAATAAATAGATCAGAGCTCTCTCTGACTTGGAGAAGAGCTGGCTCAGGCTGGAAGTGGTGGAGTTCAGTGCAATCAGAGGTTGGCATTCAGTAATAAGAGGAACCAGCATTCAACTTAATTACAACACAAGACACCAAATTAAATTAGTTAGTGATAAGCATATTCTACTGCAATTAAGTTTTAGAGATGTGTCCATGGATGTTGTGCATCTCAAAAGTTTATATGATTCTTAAAGCAATTAGAGAAGTACACAAAAGGTAACTAGAAAGCCATTAAATATAATGTTTTAGCAAGTCAGGTCTTCAGAGGTTTAGAGAGCACTTCAGGACATATCACTCCAGGCTCAATGTTCATATATTTGAGTTAAAGGATAACATCACAAGCACTGATACTAATAAACAACTATTCTGAAAATGAGGGGGGGGTGGTGGAATCCTCTTAATGAGTTTTCCAGCTGGAGTAACAGGGAACCAAAACCCAACTACTTTTGAACAGGGCAATAAAGATGGGAATTCTGCAGTGCTGGAGACAGGATTTGGATTTGATGTTTGAAAATCCCTCTGTTCTTATATTCCTGTAAGACTGGTCTTTAACTTCCCAGCTGGTAAAATCAAGTATTTACTAGCTCAGCTTTATCCCCTCTGAACGATAAGTTCTGGATAAACACATGCCAGTGTTACTTAAGGGTTCCAATCAATGGGGCTTTTTACCTTTGCCCCTCTCCTCTGGAGGTCCACCTGGAGCATCCATGTCTCTGTGGTCAGAGGTTCCCGGTCCATCGTGCCAGGGACGTTTCCGTGGTGGCAGTGAGGCCATGTCCATGCCCTGGAGTGAAGAGGAACGTTCTCTGTTGGCTGGAGAGTGCCCATCATGAGGAGGGTGGTCTGGACGAGGACCTGTGCACGAAAACACAGGATAAGTAATGTTCATTGGATCATTATTCCTCATTCTTGAGGGCAGCCACATAAATTTACAAACTGCCCACATTGTTTGCCACACAATTTGAAGTTAAAATTATGTAAAGCTTCTCCTCCATCCCATTTTTTAGTAAAAAAGCTAAAGATGATGGGAAAGAAAAGTATGGCAGATGTAAAGTGTTCTTTCCAGTATAAAATACTTTCATTTAATTAGAGACAATCACACCTTCATGTATTTGTCATTTGTGCTTTGTTTTCCTTGACATTCTACAGCTCTGTCTTGCCCCATATGGGGTTGCCTTTAGTAACACAACTAAAGCAAATATAAGCTGTCAGACATTGCAGCTGAAAAGGTATCAACACAGAAAAGGATGACCATTGGCATTAACATACTTATTTTAAAAAATCCCATGACACGTGATTCAGTCATCCAGAGGTGGCAATTGCCTGGGCAGTTCTGTACACAACACAACTGAAAATCAAGGCTTTGAGGCCACAATTACTTTTATTCAGGAAGATAGCTGTATTTAGAGGTAGTTATATTCTGTTTAGTTTTTTTTTTCCTAAATTTTAAAGGCCAAAGAACTGCATTTGGCTTTTCTCATGGTAAAATACCGATAACAAACATATGAGATACAGGAAAAAAAGACATGATTTTTATAATATTTTTGAAGCTGTTGTATTGTAGAAGTCTATAAACCTCACTAAATTTTTTACCTGGTTCTCTGTTTCCATCCCAGGATTCTGGTTTTCTCCCTCCTTCAAAGCGTGGGAATTCATCTGGAGTAGGAAGCAAACCCTTCCGAGCTCCTGAGCAGTAAGAAAAGCAGGGTACAGGAGTGAGAAGAGACATTGTTTTCATGAAAATAATGTCATCTGCCCAAGAAATGCCTTTCCTTCCTCATCCTTGTATTTTTGTGTGGAAGAACATTCCCCTTACCTCTTGGAGCACCTCGACCTCGCCCCCGAGCACCATGGTCCCTTCCTCTGGAGTTTTCATCTGGAGAGTCAAAAGCATCATCTGGCCCAAAATCTTCAGGGCCAGGAAAGCCATCTCTGCCCCTGGGTCCCCGACCCTCATGTCTCGAGGGTCCTCCTCTTCGGAAGCTACAAGAAAGAACATGATACAAATGTGGTTTTTAGGCATAATTCAGTCAGTTTAATTAGCAATTAATTTCTAAACTGTTTCACTTAATGCTACAGCACATACAGTTACTAGAACAGGATTTGTAGGTGGGAAAGTGCTCATTTATGCCTTTGAGTACTGTGATAGTGAGCTTTGTAATTTTACTCTCATACTTCCTTCCACCGATTATGTTGGCTTTTCATACAAGAAAAATACTATTAAACATACTGCATTCATTTAATGAAAAGGTGGGAAAAACAATCGATGAGTGATGATAGATACAAGGTGAGGTAAGGCAAGGAAAAGTATAAGTGAACTCCCCTTAATTCTGATGGTCTTACATTCCCCTTCCCTTTTTTTCTTTCTGTGATAAAACAAACTAAAAACATAGAAACAATGAGAGTCGTGGCTATAACAAAACGTGACAGCATCTCATTCTTATTAATTCTATGATTCTTTTGCCAGACAATTCTCCTTTTCATTCCATTCTTCAAGGTTTACAGTTTTAGCAAATGCATCTAGACTGCCCGTGGATCTGTAGGCACAGTGATGGCTGAACAGAGCACAGTGGCATCCTGCAACTTTCTGAAAAGCAGTTTATGCAACCGCAGTAACGAATTTTGTGTAATTATGACCCTGAAGTTGATAAATGCTGTCTAGTAAGTACCAGTGGCATCTTCAGGAATTTGCTACGATTGGGCTCTGCACTGCATCTTAACTGAGTACACCTCCTCCAGCGCCGCACTGGGGGACTTGGACAGCTCTTCAGAGGGGAGAATGGCTCTTCCTGAGCTGTCAGTGCCACGACAGGTAAGCCTGCAGCTGGCTGTGTGAGTAACTAGCAGTTCTGTTCCTGACACGAGCAGTTCAAACCCCCGGAGTGTTTGCAGAGCACAGCCCTGCTCTGGGGGCCGCCTGTCTCAGTCACAGCCTGGCTGAGGTGTTCAGGTGGTGCCACCCCACGCTACTCTGCCCACCCTCAGTGACAGCACACGCTGTGGAGCACCCCGTGCTCAGTCACAGATGCCTCCCACCTCCCCACTGTTCCCAGTTCCACACTGGCTGAACTGGAAGCACCGCAGTATTCCCATGGTGTTGCCTGTGTGCGGCATCCCCTTCCCCAGCTCATTAACGACACAGTGCATCCTATTACAAGCAAAACTTTAGATACTTTTATTTAGAATTTTAACAACATTAACCTTTTAATTACAAATTTAAATATTTTAACAGTAGTCATAACACAATACAATATTTTTAAACTTTTACATTGTTTTTAATAAAAAACAATAGGTCTGTCTCCACCTCCCAGAAAACGAACACAATACAGAGAGGAGGCTGCTGTGCCTGTACAGGTACAACAGTGGATGGAGGAGTGCTTTGTATGGCCCATGAACCATTCACATTAACCTGGATGGTTTGGGAAAACAAACTCAACAGTTTCAGGTACAAATGGTTCAAATAATCACAGAGCAATATTGTTTAGCCTTGAAACAGCACAGTCCTCTAGAGGTTTCTTAGAGGGCCTCCAGCTTTAATACTGATATGGTGTGATTTGACTTAGCTTGGAAATTACCAAGGTTTTCAACACGAGGCCCCAGGGCTGCGGGAACAGGGCCTTTCCTATTTCAGGCAACTCATGGACACAGCTGAGTTTTGAAATCTACCATACCTATGCCTGACACAGCCACGGCTCCTAATATTGTGTTATGGATATCCTTACTTGCCTTTTCACATCAGTCACACATAAAACCCTGCCTTGCATCGGGTTCAGTTCCTGTTTGACTGCTCTCACATCTTCTTCCCCGAGGCCTAGGACCTTATTGTACATAACTACACACTGTGCAGATTAGCAGGCAGGAAGAGGCAGGTCTCTGCAGTAGAAGCATCATGTTGATATGCACAGGTAGAGTAAGAACAGGACAGGGATGAAAAGGATGGGAAATCAGAGAGAAACACACATACACACATTTGCCTCTCGTGCTTGATCAAACCAGTTACAATCTCAGTTTCAAACAGAGTCAGCTAAACGAGTGGTTGGGATTAAGTCCACCACAGCATCTGCAGTAAATGGCACCTAGTTCACCTTCACTCCAAGAAAATCATCGGATTTACAAGCACAGTGAGCCTTTTAGAGCCCTGTGCCATTTAATTTCAAACTTTCTGGGCAAACACTTGTACTCTGATAAACAGAATACTCTTAGATTTACACGTCACAAGGTTCTTGTTTCCCTTCCTGAAACTTTTTAAAAATCGGGACCATAATAAAATATTTTTCAGTCCCTAAGCATTTTCAATATAAGATTTGAAAAATCTCCACTGAGCTTCTAAAAGTCTGCTGTGTCTTTTAGAGTTCTGTGATGCAGACCATTGGACCACTGGACCATCCAACTGGATCTTCTCTGGTTTTACTTTTTAAAAATGGCTTTGTTACCTTATTTTAGTTACTGCTCATTTCTTTTCATACTCTTCACACAAAAGAAGTTACATCTTACAGAGCTAGGTAGAAAAGAGCTAAAAGAAGAGCTGTATAGATGCAAAGTAAAAGGAATGTAAGAAAATGATTAAAAAGGCAACTAAAACACACAAAATTCACATTATGTGGAGACCACAGCATATTTGTACAAGCACACATTCTTATACATAGAGGGTTGGTGGTCAGTGAGAGGCATAGACCTTGGAGGTCAAATTTCACTTAATTAAACTAACATAAATCTGGAGCAATTTTGCTGATAGCTAATCTCAGAGACAGCATTAATTCCTCCATATTTATACTGGTAACTAAAATTTATCCCTTTGTGATTTATTCGGAGATTGTGAGCAATGAAAAGGACGTTGCTGTAAATCAGATTATTTTTGAGTTCTTCACTCGGCATTAAGAAATTAAGTCAGGAAGAGAAATAAAATTTCTATAAGCAAACGCATGAAAAAATAGTCTCGACAGTCCAACAGATGCTGTAACTCTGTCCCTTCTATCTGGCAGTCAGGTCACTGTTCCTGCTCCTTACAAGGACATTGCATCTCATCCTACAGTCTCTACAGTCATGCTGTAGTTTGTGACTGGAGACAGAATCTTAAAATCCACTTCTAGTGTTCAAAAGTTTGTCACTTTAACCTTTAAGTCTCCTCTCAATTTTCATCAAACCGGTCTCAGATCTTCATCCTGTGTCACTGGATCTTCTCTACAAACTTTCTTTCCCCCTTCTCTTTACTTACTGTTTAAAGACATGGAAGCTGCTGTGTACAATGACCATTTTTCAAGTTTTCTTCTATTACTGAATGATTTTTATGGACTCTATACTCAGGTATATTAGAGTTTTCATTTCCTTATTGGTTTCCAGTTTATAAATCTGAAACAGATAGACTCCTTAATGAAAAGGAAACCAGGAATAAAAGAGTTCCCTCCATTTACCCTTTCACCCAAGAAAGAGAAATGGATTTATTCTTACCTCTCATCTCGCCTTCCTCGGAAGCGTGCATCTTCAGGATCCCGCGGATATCTGTCATCTGAGGGTCTCCGTCCTTCCCAAGCACCGGGAGGCCCGCGGTTGGAACCACCTCCTTCAAATTCCCTGTGATCAGGAGGAAAGGGAGGCCCAGGTCCACCTCGTCTCCATTTCTCATCCTGCAGCGGTGGGCCTCCTCTCCCCTCGAACTCTCGTAATCGATGGCCAAATCTCTTGTCTGGGTGGAAATCATCACGGAAGTCGTCCGGCCGATCGAAGTCATCGTGGAAGTCGGGGTGAGGTCCCCGTCTGTCCGGCATGCCCCTGCTGTCCCTGCCATCACTCCAGTCCTGGCCCCCTCGGAACAGGCCCCTCTCTGGCCCGTGCTCGGGGCCGCCGCTGTTCTGCTCGTGCCGTCTGTCCGACAGCGGGCCCAGGTGATGGTTGGGCGGCCCACGGGCATCACCTTCAAGGACACAAACAACCACAGTAACCGTTTCTAAATCGCTTCAGGAGGCTCTGCTTCATACAGTTCTAGAAAGCATATGGGATGCATTTCACATTGAACAATATTTCTGGGAAAAACGTTTCCTGTGTATCCCAGCCCACAGCTATGGAAGCTTCTCTCTCAGCCAAGGCCCTGCACTGTGCTCCAGCCATTTCTCCCTGGGTGCACTGCACTGGGACAGCCCCTCTTTGAGGAGACAGACTCACAGGAGCGAAGGCAGTAGAATTACCTTTATTAAGACCAGGTCCTTGGTTGTGAGGGCCCAGACGACCTTGTCCTCCTTGCTGCCCCAGGCCTGGTATCAGAGGAGGAGGACCTGGGTTCTGTCCATCCTGTGAGCATGTAGGAAGAAAAGCCATGTGATTTGTCACGTGTGAGTAACTAAAACTTTTTTGTAAGAGTGCAAAACAATTTTCTTTCTGTAAAGTCTGCATCTGCACAGGTTGTACAACAGAAACGGCTCACGTTTCAGTGGTTTCAGCCTCAGTTTTCAGACATTCACATCAGTAATAAATACTTCAGTCACTGAGAAACACATCATTTTATAGGAAATAGTATTTCAGGTATTCACATTTTACCAGTTACAGCCAAAGATGATAAAGCTCATATTCTTCCCGAATATGAATATTCTATAAGAATGTATTGAATTTATTGAGTATTTAATATAAATATTCAAATTTTTCAAATTTGTATCAAATATTCAGATTTTTCAAATTTGTTTGAAAAATATCAGGTACCGATTTATAGGCAGTTAAAGAGCTTCATGGACCAAAGACTTCATTTGGAAACGAACAAAAAAAGAGAAACTATATATACAAAAGAAAGTATCAAGAATGTTGGGATGAGAGGACAAGAACAGGGCCATAAAAGAACCTCATCTTTAAACCTCTGTAAGTTGTTAACATGGAAATACATGAGTTTCATTTATAACATGATGGCAATTTTTCTTCATTTTAGGATTAAAAAAAGCAAGAGGCAGTAGAGTGGGCAGAGTTTTGTGTGCTTTATGCGATCCCAAAGAAAATAAAGTATGTGTCTTTTGGTACTTTGTGTCTCTTTTTTAATTTTAAAGGATAAAATAATGCTCTTTAACTTCAGCTGCTGTCACAGACTCATGAAAGATTTCAACAGGTACCAAATTTACAGGACCTGCTGTGGTGACACTGGTTGGAAAACTGGGTTTGGACAATACTCTGATTCTGTCTTTCAACTGCACAAGCCTGACAAAAAGTCATCATTTGGAGTTTGTGCTTGACTGGAACTGAAAAGGGACATGTACAAAATTTACACTGTTGCTATAAAATCCAACAATAAAAATATGAACCAGACAGAGCTGAAACCTGCAGGACTGCAATACAAAAACTTCTTATGCTGACATGACCAAAAAAGCCAATCTCCCCAAACCCTTACTAGAAACCCCTAAAAATGTAATTTTTTCCTAGACATGTAAAGTATGCAAGATTTAGACTTGGCCTTCACACTGACTCATTAGAAACCTTCCAGACTGTAGTCTGGAAATACTTAAAACCTGTACTCCAGCACACCACTGGACCATAATTACACTGCTTAACTTCTCTGAATCAAAGAATTACGCTGCTTAACTTCTCTGAATCAAAGAATTACGCTGCTTAACTTCTCTGAATCAAAGTTAAATAATTGTAATGCTCTAAATTTATTTTGGAGAAACACTACCTTTCTGTTTCTGGTTTCAGAGAAACAGAAAGTTTATTTGCATATTTACCTCATCACATCTTGAAATATCATTTTAAATTAAAAATTTATATTCAACTGCAATGTAGGTGATAAACATAAGAAAGCACACAAATATGTACTACAAGCTTAATAGCTGGATTGAGTAATTTTGTAAGAATGTAGGGAAAAATAAACAAAATAAAAGTTCTGGCTTAATACCCATTAAAAAAAGCCCCCAAAATCTCCCAAAATACCTTCCTAGTGATGGAATGTTGACTTGAGACCAGAACAAATCCATCCTCTGACTAGGTAAGAGCCACCTATCACAGTGATTCTGTTGCTTTTGACCTAAACCTTGCTGGAGTTTCAGGATTTCCCATATATTTAGCAGATGCTTGCTTAAAATACATTTTATGGAGTATCTTCCATTTATGGAAGTGTTTAACCAAAGCAGCAGTTTTTAGCATTCAGTTTCTTGGTGGAAACCTTGATTACAAACAAACTGTGCTTTACCAAGCTGGGAACAAAGAGCCCTAACTCTGCATTTTCATGGGATTTTTGTTTCAAAATTCATCTCAGGCCCCAAACTGGGTTTGAACTGGAAAATACGCAGAGTTTAGAAAGAGGTACTTTACTAAAAACTGAAAATGGCCTTGTGCATTCCAGCAAACATCTGCTTCCAGTGAACAGCCAGTGCAGGTGACAGTGATATCTTATACAGAGATTAACCCTTACAATTATCTATAATTGTTATGTATTAATGCCACAAGCCCTTAATAAAGCAGATATTCACAACTTCTGCTGCTGAAAAGGAAGACAAGTGATTTGTACAAGTTTACAGAAGAAAAAAGCTAAATCCAGAACACAAAAAAAAAATCTAAAGTCTATTTAAAAAACCAGAAAATCACAGATGGGACCTTTTCAAACAGGAACTACTGCTGTATTCATATTTCAAAAAAGCAAAATGGAGCAAAACCTTATGACATTATGAATTTTAAAATACATTAATTTTTAAAAGCCATTACCATACTAAACGTGCACAAGGAAGGAAGAATGGTCTGAAATACCTCACTGTCATTTTTTTAATATTTGTAAAAGCCTTTAAGATAGCAGTATTCAAAGAAAATAACCAGCCACCTGTCAAAAGCACCCTACTGAATTCCAACCAGTGTCAGTGGCAAGGGCAGACATGGACAGCCCTCCACAAACGTGGTAATTATTCTCAAAGAAAAATGAGTCTCCCTGGGATAGCAATAAGAAATAACTCTGCTGGTTTAAGTTACACAGTTGGGGAACCAACACCCATTTGTGTAACTTGGATACTTTGGAAATCTCAGCAACAGTGGCACATTAACAGCCTTCTGGAGGCTTCTGATTCATAAGGAAAAAATATTCAAATAAACCCACAACTTGTGGGCTACTCTGCTTCAATCTGAAAGGAATCCCTGAGCTAAAGCTCATTTGAATATTCAGTTCCTCATTGTGATTAGTACTGGACTACACATTAAGTACATGCCTAAAGCTTTGACTGAAACTATTGAGTGCAGGTCTAAAAGAGACAATTCTGGTTAAAAAACACACCACACTTTTTTCAATCAAGTAGATTTTTTTCCAAACTTCGCTTTCAAAACTCACCTAGAACTGAAGATAACTGAGACAAAGTACAGAACTGGTGCTATCCTGCTAGGAACTTATGAGAGGCAATAACCACAGAGAGCTCTGTGTGATGTGTAGTAGAGCAGAAAATGGAAAGTGCTGTGTCCCTCTGTATCCCTCCATACTTACAGTCAACTGTTAAGTGCAACCAGACCTAAGTTGATTCCACATGTGTCAGCACTGATGGTAAATCCATCCCATAGTTTGGATTAACTACTCTGGACATCTTAGAGTTGGCAATACCTTGCTTTAATTAATACATATGACTTTTCGTATGTTCAGTTTATTGAAATTTTACTTTTATTAGCCTGCTCCCCAGGAAATATGCCAATTAAGACAGTTCAGTGTCTTAAAAAAAAAAGAAAGAAGGAAAAAAAAAAGGAGTTTCTCTTAAAGTTATATACTTGCATAACAGACTGGTTTCTGTACTACTATTCCAAATAATCCCTTTTCCAGTTACCTGTCACAGAATCATAAAATAGTTTGGGTTGAAAGAGACCTTAAAGATCACCTACTTCCAATCCCCCTACCATGGGCAGGGACACCTTCTGCTGTTTCCAAGCTGTAGAACCCTTTTTATTATCGCTTCCATTTTCCTGAGGTCTCAGTCTTGCAAGGAATACCCAACCTCCATTCTCTCAACTCCTGCTGTGTGTTTCTATTGCACAGACAGTTGTTATTCCCACATTGTGAGATCTCCCCTTGTTCCAAAGACCCCCACGTACCTGATTGAAGGGGGGACGAGGCCCATCCCCCAACAGAGGTGTTTTCTGCTGCTGGAAGGGCAGAGGGCCCTGCGAAGGATGTGGCCCCCTCGAAGGGTTTGGCTGTCCCTGAGGTCCTTGCATGTTTCCTTGAGGCCCCACCAAGGAACCTTGTGGAGGTCCCTGCTGGCCCTGGGGACCAGGTGGCCCACGCATTTCTTGTGGGGGTCCAAGCATTGAACCTTGAGGCGGGGGTCCCTGAAGGCCCCGCATCTCCTGAGGACCATGTCCTAGTAAACCACTTTGCATATGAGGACCTCTCATTTCTTGTGGATGACCCATCATCATCCCTTGTGGATTAGGTCCCTGGTTATCTCTAGGTCCTGGTGGACCCTGCATCCCTCTTGGATTAAGTCCCATCAAAGGCCCTTGAGATATAGGGCCCTGCATCCCTTGAGATCCCGGAGCTCCTTGCATGCCGTGAGGAAGAGGTCCTTGCATTCCTCGTGGACCAGGTGGCCCCTGCATTCCTTGACCTCCAGGGGGACCCTGAGGACCCAAGTGACCTTGTGGGCCAGGTGGGCCCTGTGGTCCTAAATGAGTCTGAGACCCAGGCAGGCCCTGTGGTCCCAAGTGTCCCTGGGGGCCAGCATTACCCTGTGGACCTGGAGGCCCCATTGGCCCATGAGGGCCCGGATGTCTCTGCATTCCTTGATGTCCATGTAAATCCTGAGGCCGTGGCATTCCTTGTGGAGGCCCTTGGGGGCCTGGAGGTCCTTGTGGTCCCATGAACCCTTGTGGACCTCCAGCTCCTTGGTGTAACGGACCTTGAGGTCCTATTTGTCCTTGGGGTCCCGGAGGTCTGAACTGTCCTTGTGGACCAGGAGGTCCCATCTGAGGCATATTCATTGGCATCTGCTGAGGTGGAAGGGGCTGCTGAAACCCTTGAGGCATCTGTGACATTGGGCCTTGTCCTGGGAAAGGCTGAGGTCCATGGAGAGATCCTCCTGGGGGCGGTGGCTGCACTTGCTCAGCTTGCTTTTGTGCAAGTCTCTCAATTTTCAGTTGCTGTCCAAAAAAGAGACACAGAGAATCAACTAAGCACAGAAATATGTTACAACTAAAAATCACAAGCAGTCATTCAATTTCACAGGAATTTAAGAATGCTTTTCTTGTAATTAACAGAAATAACTAACTAAAGAGAAATTACTAACTGAAGAGACCCACTGGTAAACTGAGATGTGGGGGCCTCACTGAGGGTTTCACATCATCATGCATTAAGTGCAATATCCTGTTCAATTAGATGTCCTCTTCTAAAAAGGTGAAAACAGCCAGACAGGTGAAACTGCTGCAGGAAGCTGCTCACTTCAGTGCTGAAGTCCAAATCTGTTGTAGAAAGGACCAAAGCAAATTTGTTAATCCCTGTGCTTCCACACATACCTCCAGGAGTTGTGGGTTTGTGTACTGAAGTGCTGCCATTTCCTGCTCAATCTCTGCCTGCGATTTCTTTTTCTCTTCCAGCTTAATATCTTCCTTTCTATCATTCAATGGCTCAGGTGGGGGAGGCAAAGGAACTTTATTTTGCATCCATGCCTATGAAGATTAGGAAACACAAGATTAATTCTGCAGAACAACGTGGGTGCAACACAGTGCTGCAATGAGAAAGGATACGCTGAAACATTTTGTAGTATGGATACTTGAAAATAAAACCAGTGGTGAATAAAACTTCAGTATCTTAGAAGCTCTTCCCAGGTACAGATACAAGATAATATTTTATGTTTAAACAGTAATTAAACTAGCTACTGTGGTAAATTGCACTGGATACAGGAGAGCTGATACCGAAAATCCAAAACATTTCAAAAGACACACGCTTTTTGAAGTTGGGAACAGATTGTTCTGCTCACTGTGTATCAGGTATTTACCTGCTGAAACTGTGCTGGTATTGGTTTTGCATACGGAACTTTTTTCTGTGGCACTTTCTTTTGGTCCTTTTGCATCACTTCCTCCATTCCCCAGTCCAGTCCTGGGATTGTCATTTCAATGTCATTGGACTCATCTTTCCCTTTGGCACCAGGGAAACAAACAGTCAGAACAATACAGGCTTACAGAAAGAGCCTTTATTTTTTTCACAGAGGTTTTCAGCTCATCCTTCTTTACATGGCAAATATGCACAACACAGAACTTTAAAAAAGAGCATGTGTGCTCCCAAAGAATATGAGAAGAATGAAAAAAGTCACATAGTATTTGGATTGCTCAAAATGCTTCCCCATAGCTATTACTTACCCATCTGCTCCTGCTCCATGGCTATTTTCAATTGTTCAGGTATTCCCATTCCAGGAATAACTGCCAGGCTGTTGGGCTCAAGATCATCTAGAGATAAAAAAAAAAAAAAAAAAAAAAAAGATTTGTACTTGGAAAATTGTTCTTTACATTACTATTTTATCCCTTTGGATTCTCACATGCTTTTACCATTAGTATCATATTCCAATAGTAAATAGATATTTTACAACTGGTGGGTCACAATTTAGTTTTACACATGAATTACAGGATATTAAAAGAACTGCAAGCTTAGATTTATAAATATATCCCAAAAGGTCAGAAACTAGGTCCTTTCAGGAAGGTTAATTTAGGGTAGAAGCTCAGAAAAAGAAATAATAACCCATAACCAGTACTCTTTGTTATAACAAATCTATATATTTTAAAATTTAACTTGTAGCAAAGTGCTGCATTTTAATCCCCACCCCCTCCCAAAAAAAACCCCAAATAATCAAAAATCTGAAGAAACAAATGCAACTACAGGTGGCTGAGGCACACCATGGAGCTGGGCAATCCTGAGCAGCCTAAAATTATTGAGATAAATCCTTAAGAGCAGAGTAAAGTTTAAAGGTTTTAGTAGAATTCTTATTGCTTTTCCTGTTGCAGTTCAGGAGTGTGGGAAGCCTTGAAGTCAGATGAAGTTTTCAGGAAGAAAAGTAAACTGGAGATATTGCCAGAGGGAGAGCCAAACCTCCTTCCTGTCATTGACAGAGCAGGTCTTACCTCCTGGAGCTGTGGAAACAGAAGAAAACCCACAGTTGGAATGATAATCACTGATAACAAGGGGAGTAAAATCATCCTTCAAAAAAGGTATTTTTGCTCAAGTGGTCCCCAGTGCTATAATTCTGCTTCCTCACCTTACCCAGAAATGTCACCTAATGACCTAGGCTGTTCCTGACCCCAGTCCTGTTCCTTCCAGATTGAGGAAAAATGCCTTACCATATTCCACACCATCCTCTGACATCCCAGGCAGCAGGTTCAAGTTGTAACGATCTCGCATTTTATCTCCAGGCCGATTTCTAGTCCAAAACTTGCTGTCAAAAGGAAGTTATGTGATCTCATTAAAGGGTCAAGAGCATTAACAACTTTTAATCTAATTAGTTCTTTGATTTAGAGTATAGTATTTTGATTATGTAAGGATTCAACTCTTACTTAATCAAGTTCAGCTCTAGATCTGAACACGGGGTATGAGCTTCAAGCCAAAAATAAAAATCCCAACAAGTTTTGTAAGGAATTACACAGTTACAAGTTAGAAGATACTTCAAAGTTAAGGGGTGCAAGTACAAGGCATCAACATCAGATCCTGAAAAGAAATTTGTCTAGTCCATTCCAAAACCTTCTTGCTCAAGAATATTCTTCTTATACACTAAATATACACATTCCCCACAAAAATGTACTGCATTTATAAAATGCACTATGTTTATATAGCATGTCCAACCTAAAAACACAAACTACAGCCTCTGAACATGTCTGCAATGTGAAAAGACATGACCAACAGATGATCTGCAGGAAAAACTGCTGTGGAGATAGGAGTATTTCTTCAGCCAGAAATGACAAGAATTATTTTTCTAAACATTTCTTCAGTGGATTTAAAAGCTCCCAACCAATACTGTAATATTTACTACAAGAGGTCAGACTATACCTTGTAATATAAAATGTCAGTGCCACCTAGTGCTTCCTATTAACACAGATTGTGTCTCTGCTTTGGCCACTGGCTGTGTAACAGAACCATCCCAATCCATTTTATTCACTGATGCCAAATGCTGTTCTGGTTTCTAAAAGTAAGTCATTCCCTTAGACCTTCTCTTTAAATACTTGATATTACCTGGTGTGATCATTTGAGCCTGAACACAGAATGTGTCCAAGGGGATGCCATGCCAGACTCCAGATCATTCCTTCATGGGCCATTTCCATTCCACCAACCTCCTTCTCAACCCTGATGCATTAAAAAAATAAATAAAATTAGTCATGCACAGTTGAGTATCTCCTACAGCTACAATAAAAAACTTCTACTAATCAGTTGTTCATCCTCTATCCCATATTTTGTCAAATTTTCTACTGGGTGAACTGATTGTTCCCCGTGGTTTTAATAGGCAGTTCAGTAACGTAGGGATTTTTAACTGTACATTTAAAACCAAAATAATTACAGCACCTCAGAACAAGCTTTAAGAAACTAGGACTTTCAACCATTCATCACCATCTCAACTCATGACTGGTTTTGTGCAAGCAATTGTATCCTTTAAAGCACATTTCTACAGGAAAACTTCAGAAATGAAGCACATTAACAAATTCCTCAGGTATAAACTATTATCATAAACATGCAGGTTAAACACAGACTCAAAGGAGTAAAGAGATATTTTGTGTTATGTTTAACAGCTTGCACAGCTGACCAACGTCTTTCCAAGGTGCTGATGAAAATGCCACATACCCAACATGCCAGAACAACAAGGACCCATCAGACCCTCCACTGGCAAAGAGCCCTTCGTGAACAGGATGCCAGGCCACAGCTGAAACACACAGTAAGCCACCATCAGAAAGGTGTAATACTAGGATTTCTAATGAATGGAAATAATTTTAATTCTTAATCTAAGCTTAATAATAGCAATCTATATAATAAAAAATAAATTATAACCTGTGGCCTCCTTCTTATGGCCCCTGAAGACCTGAAGTTCTTCCTTCAGGTTCCGGATGTCGAAGAGTTTACAGAGATGGTCACGAGAAGCTGTCAGCAGCCAGTTGCCATTGAGATTCAGTTTCACCTCCATCACTGTGTTTTTGTGAGCATGCCTACAAGCAGAGAGAAACAGAAACAGACTGTTTGACCTGAAACTGATTTCTTGGAAACAGATAAAAATGTCTCATTTGCCAGTCACAAATATTCAGGTCAATAACAAGGCAGTTCAGGCTACTAAACAGAACACTGGGGCTTTCTGTGCAAAGGCCCTATGCTTTGATCCTGGTCTTTTGTACTGCAAAGCAACTGGTAGCATTCCCTGAGACAGTATCCAGTTACTGTGCATGTTTCTACTGCAGCATAAGAAGGTTTTCATCAGCCAGATGAAACACCTCATTCGTTTTTCCCTATCTCAGTCTGAATGAGAACTGTGTGACTAGACTGTCTGTGAAGAAGAACTAAGTAAATTTAAATAATGAATATTAAAGTCTCAATTTTCCAGGTACAGACTTATCTTCATCTAACCTGTGGATTTTCTGGCACAGCTAAACTACTAGCCTCATGCTTGAAGCAACTGTGTACGACTGAAAAGTTGTGAGGAAAAGAGCTAAGAAGGGAATTAATAAAAAATTATTTTATAAGGTTAGCTTATATATAAGCAAACTAAAAGTCTATGGGCAAGAACTTACAGTGTGGCAAGACTCTGGCCAGTCTTTGGATCCCAGAACTTGATGGGCTGTTGGCTATCTTTACTTCCTGAAACAACCAATCCCTTTGTTGGATGCCAGTCAACACATTTCACATCTGCTCCATGGCCTGTTAAGAAGATAAAAATTGTCCATTCTGAGATTTCACAGAAACTGAAAAATTACAGAGTGCACACCTAATAACTAATGTAAAAGTGAATGAAAAACATCACAGAACACAGGTTACAAAACATAAACTAAATAAAATATCTTCCAAGTTACTTAGCTTGCCTTCCTTCCCACTAATTAATGGGAGCATTTTCTCCTCAGATGATGCCCTCAAATCAAGCTCACTGGAAAAATTATCTAAGAAGTTTCTGTTTAAACTGATAGTTTCTTTCAGACTTTGGCCTTATACTACTTTACAGTATTTTAAATGTAGCAACTGATGGAGCATTTATATGGAGGTGGTGAGGTAAAATGATTCTGTGACACTTTCAGTGGAAAAACTGTAGAAATATAATGCAAATACCTATTTGTTTCTATCCTATTAGTATTATCCTTTTACTGTCCTGCCAGAAAATAAGCAAAGAAATTCTATAATGGACCTGAAAAGAAACCTTATGAGATGTGATCTCTTACCAGTTTACAGGGATTCAGGTTTTCCCAAGGCTCAAGAGTTAGCAAAGAAAAACCCTTGTGATATAATTTCCTTTTAAACTGACTGACCTTGAGAGAGAATCAGTGCTGTTCAGATGAGCTAAAGTCCATAAAAAAAAAAAAAAAACAAAAGGCCTGTTCCTGCTGCACAACAAAATGAGGTTTCTGAGATTTACTATAGGAATTCAGAGAAGAAATAACAAACAGTGATTTCTTTCTCCAATCTCTCTCCCTACCAGCCCAGTCCAAGGGAGGGCCAACAGTAATAGTCCATCCCAGAAAATGAGACAGCATACAGTAACTGAAGAAAAAAGCAATTTGAGGAAGGAGGGTCTGCCTGCAACATGAAGGCACTGAAATCATAAATGGCATGGAAGAATAGGAGCATACTCCAGGAAAGTCAGACAGCTCCCACACAGACTGCTTTGCTACACTGTGCAACATATAAGTTTAAGCAGCACAAGCTGTCGTAACACAGATCTCACTTTGACAAGACATTAAAAATAAGTATCAGTCAAAATTTTCCTGAGGCCACAGAAAAATCAAATTAGAATTGATGCCTTCCTGAGCCCTGAAATCACCAGCCAAAGATTAAAAGAATAAAAGTGGTTACTGTTTACTGAAAGATCCCTCAGGTTGCACTTATGGCAAAATGCACAGCAGAATGCACATGTGATACAGGGCTATGACACTTTTATAAGTTTAGCAAATTAGTATAATTGACAAGAATCCCCAATTATAAGTGCAATTAATGAAATAATTCCCCCTTGGTTCTGTCTCCTATTGAAGCCTCTCCCCTTTCTCCTAGCCCCACATTATTTATGTCTACGTACATGGGGAAGTACAAGAATGGCCTTGTTCACTGAAGAAGTGAGATTATTAAAATGGGATTCCAGGAATGTGTTTGTCTAACAAAATACTGGAGAAGTACTGAATGCTGGCTAATACAATAAGAGTCTACAGAGCTATGAATATACGAAAAATATATCAAATGTAAAAATCTTTTGGCACCACAAAAAAGAATGTACTTGTATCTTAAAACAGTAGCAAATTGATAACATATAGAGCACACTCTCAAGTGAGTGCAACTTTCCTCTTCTCTGGAGGGAAGGACAGACAGGGAAGAGGTTCTTGACCAAAGGAGAAATGAATCCAGCCTTGGCAAGTATATGGGAACAACTATAAGAAGTGACTGACAATACAGATGAAGGAACACAACTCCTTTCCAACCACAGCAGGCAGAATTGTCTTTGGAATATGTGGGGTTTCAGGGAAGAGCAAGATCCTCAAGTTGCCAAGACCATCAATGTGCTCTGGTGGTCTGTGTTGCAAACAGAGAGAGGCACTCTGAGATGCAGGGTTTCCTTTCTCTCTGGCTTTTCTAATATAGAAAAAAAATTGACAGGCACTGTCTATCTGCATTTTCCATGACTAAATCTCTTGACTAAAACATGAAGCTGAATGCTGAACAAATCTTGCTTCCCAGTGTTTATTTGGAAGCAACAATTCAGCCAGGAGTAAGGGAGAAAGTGCTTCCCCTCCACAGCGGAAGAGAATCCATGCTTGCAGACTTCCAACTAAGGATATTCTCTAGGTGGTTTCTATCATGGAGTCCCCAAGGAAAGAAGAACTATTTTAATTCAAGGCCCTTATAGAAAAACACTCCATTAAAGTTAATCCTTGGTTGAACCGTATGAAAATGAAAATCTTCAGACTACAATGCTTGAGTACCATCATAGAAATATGAAATCAACAAAGCCCAGCAAAACCACAAAAATCCCCTACCCACATGGACTGGAGTGCCATTAGCATTGCTGCTCCTGAAATAAAGACAATTAGCAATGGAAAAGCACAGGGAGACAAAGGGCTAACCATGCTTGATGGAAAAGATTGCATCCAGAAAACAAGTGATGCTGGTGAAAGGCCATCTCTGGGTGACAGCTCATCCTGTGCAAGGCCCTGGTTCAGGCTCTTCTTGAGTTAAGCCAGCCCAAACACAAATATGTACCCTGAGGAAAAAAAAAGGCTTAAAATGGGCAATCTTAAACAGAGCAATTGAAGCACCCACCCTTTCAAAGTCTTGTAAAGGGAGAGCACTGGGCTGACAGGCTTCTGAGATGGGCCCAGAGCACAGAGCTGAGAGGCAGGAGAAGATGCCAGGACACTCAGAAATTGGATCCAGAGCAGGTAAACCACTGGGTACTTATCAAAAGGCTTTTGGCTATCAGCACATTAATACTGTTCATGGGGATCAGAAGAAACTTGTAATATTTAAAAAGATAATCGTTCTAATATTTGTATGATGAAATGGGTAACTGGCATTTCCTGCAGAGAGCATTCTTTCAACCAGTGTACTCTGGCTTATGGCAGCAGAGGAGAAAAGTGGGACCCTCCTTTGTAACCTAACCAGTGATGTATCCTGCCCCCAGAGCCATCTCAGCCACAGCTCTGCAAAAATGGGATCATCACACACTTAGCTTTAGGTTTCTAATGCAATGAAGCTTTCTCAAGAGAAAATAAATTTTTCCCTACAATAACTATGCTTTAAATAAACTATTCACAAGGGATGAACTAACTCAGAACATTTACATAACCAAGACAACTGAATAGCATCATCTAATCAGACCTTTCTTAATTTCTTTTAAAATTGAAGCAATTGACATTGTATATTGCTTTTCCTTTTCTGCTGAGAGATGCACACGCTATTATCTGTAATGAGACACACGATGCAGAAAATCCATTTAAAATAACATTCCAGAGAAAAAGCCACCTTACAGATTTTTTTTCAGCTCTTAGTGTTGGGAATCAGCCTCTCCTCTGGTACAAAACCCCCCTGTCCCCAAACACCAAGCTCAGAAAACCTTAATTCATGCAAATCTCTGCAGTTTACATTCCCTGTTTGCTGACAACAGCTTTTGCTCAGTAATTTCAACAGTCACACACACGTATCTGCCTCTCTGCTCTGAGCTCCAGGGTGAGAATTCCTCTCTGAACAACTCCTGCTTCTTTGCACAGACCTTATTATCAACTCCCTGTCTTAGAGGGATGCTTTATGGATAAACGAATTGAAATGTGTGAATTGTGTAGGAGTTGTGGCAATGGAAGGCCCATAAAATCAACCAAAATGAAAGACTGAAGGCAAAGATTTTTGAGAAACCCAACTAATTTAAAATCATGAGTGAATGTCTGAGCACAAACCCATTAACACCTGTTAGTTTTACTTAGTACAACTTTTTTCAGCCATTAAAAAAAAAAAATTGCAGAAAAAACAAAGACAGGCACAGGTAGCACCTTTAAAAAGCTCAGACACAAAAGTCGTTCCCTACTATTGCCTTTCACATGCATAATAAATGTTTTGAGTGCCCTTAGTCACGATCCTTGTAATTAAAATACTGATTGTTTGCACTTCTAGCCAATTTTTTTGTAGGGCTGTTTTTTAAAAGACATTGAACAGAAATCCTGGCCAGTGAAAGACATAACAAGCTATAACTACATTATGTGTAATGGTATTTGATCAAATCAAGTATGTCAGAAGTCTGAAAAGTACACATAAAATTAAGGACATTAATTTTTTTCCCTCCTCACAATAATTTCTGCACGTGACTTTCTGAATATAGCTTACAATGTGAAAAAAGTTGGTTTGAATCACTGTCTCTATATTACAGTGTATAAAATATCCATATATTTTATAATGCAAGTGTGTATAGCAATCACAGATATATCAGGTTTATTGCTGTAGCTTAACTTTTCTGTTTTATATTCTTTCCCCATGGGATGTGCCCAATTCTGAATGCATATAATTTCAAAGAGAATTTTATAGATGATGCTGGAAAATTTCTAGATCCTTCTCAGCAATTCTGTGAATGTATACACATATACCAAGATGCCAGTCTTAAAGCATCTTCACACTTTAATACCCACATTCCAACAAAAATGGGTATTTATAACTATTTTTATTTTAAAGAATTAACAATCATTTAACTGTAATGATACTGTTTCTCATTCAGAATTCTATTTGTTTGTATTTTTTTTTCTAGTGTTCTAAATGGGAAGCAAACAGAGTTGTGTGTCCCCCACCCAGCCTGGTCAGATCAAAGCCTTTTTGTCACCACACACTGACATTCACCTTCCTGTACTGTGTCCCCAGAACAACAGCACACCTCTCAAAGAGCAGGACCTTTGCACTGGATTATTTCCAAGGGATCTGCAGAGAAGCATTAGATCTTAGAACAACCAAGCTAAGGTTCCCCAAAAAAGAGAAGGCAAGGAAGAAGGGACAGAAAACAGACCTGCCAGTCAAATACAATGGAAACAACATTAACAGAAAGGAATTCTAAGTTTTCTACATAATTCCATTAAAATTTACTATTTGCTTCCAGCCTATTAGGCAAATTGGATTATTCTGCCTGTTCCATTTTTATGAAAGGCTTTTAAAATGTCACCTGGCAGTTACCTACTTCCCAGAAATTCCCTGCTTCCATAAACAGCTCACTTAGGAGCTGAATATCTCACACCTAAAAGAACCTGGGTACTGTTTTGGTCTCACTGATCAGGTCAGCAGTAAGGGTAGGTTTATGTTTAATTCCAGTAATTCAGTGTTCTTTGCCCTGTCAAGTTATGTGAATTGTCCCCATCCAAGAGGTGTCCTAGGAGTTCTTGCACTTCCTCTTCACTCCAAGAATAAATACCATAGAAATCCTCCCCCTAGAGATACACAGCCACCTTGTGCTTTTTAGCAAAATGTGGGAGATTGGTGCATAATAAATTAAGGGAAAAGCTCCTTTCAGTCTTCACTGGATTAAGAAGAATGCCTCCCACCATACTTTCAGACATCTGTACCACAAACACAAGTTTTACTGTCCTTTGCTTGCTCAGTCCAGCCCTCTTCTAGTTTATTAAACTTGTTATTTAGAGTGACAGCAGAGAGACTGCTAATTTTAATGTATCTACAGGGGATGTCTTTTAGATCCTTAGTATTCCAGTAATTCGGCAACAGAATTCATCTTTGTTTAAAAATTTAAAAATTATTTTCTTTTTTTAACTTCTTTAGTCATAATTTCTTCTCAGACAAAAGCTCTTGTAACAGGACAGTTTATCATCTGTGAAATCAGGAGGTTAAGAAACAATAATAATCATTAAACACTTGGTGTGAGTAAACAAATTACTTTCCCCAAGATTACCTAGAACATGTAATCAGTGTTTGCATAAATGAGTTTACAATTTGTATATGCTCATCCCAAACTTATACCAATCAGTGAACAGTATGAATTCTACAAAACCCTAATGAACTGGCAAAAAAAAAAATGCTAATTGTGTGTTTGCACAGCTTGGTAAATGCTCTGTTTACAGAATAATGAATAGAAGTTGTTATAATACTTGCAACTGCCAGTAAAGGCAAGTAGTGATCTGAATTCTTTACACCTGTGGAAATTCAGTGACAGTATCTTCTGTAAGGGCTTGCTTATGGCAAGGGGAAGAAAAGCACCTGAGTTGCAGTGTACCTGGGAACTGGCCATGAAGGGTCAAGTATTTTAGGTATGCACATGTAGAGGGATTAGAGGGATTGTTTAAATTCTTCAATTCACTGAAGATGAGCAATTCCCAAAGCTGGAATGAATTGTTTTGAACAGAACCAAAAAATGACACAGCTGAAGATGCCTGCTAGCTTAGATCGGTGGTGTCAGGTTCATGTTTTTTAAAAACCAAGTATGTTCATGCTAGAGTTGACAAACACTCTAAAGGTACCTTTCCTTTTAGACATACTTTATTTTTTCTAATTCCTGAATTTACTTATGAGCTTTATCACTACCTACACTTAATCAGATTATTTATGCTGTAAAACATATAAGGATAAAACAAGTCTGACTGAGACTAGCATCTATAACATGTCAAGAGCTGTTTAACATTCTCTTTATGAGATACAGAAAAAAAAACCAACAAAACAAAACAAAACAAAACCAAACAAAAACAAACCAAAATAAACCACCCACAGTTAAGTCATATCTAGATTGACCAGAAATAATTATCAACACTAAGTTATTTTAGTATGTAAAAATATCACTAAAATGTCACCGATTTTGCTTAATCAGCATCCAGGTATTTTAACTTACCACCAATTTTATACATTTAATTCCCTATTTATATCATTAAGAGCAGCTCTGTCAGAGAGTTCACCTATATAATGATGCTTTAAATACAACACAATGCTTTACTGCATTACAGCAGTCATTATTTCTACTGAAAAAGTCACTACTGATCTTCCAAAAGAAGCCATTAGAAAGCTCAGAGCTAGCTCAGGAGAAATGACAGGGAGAAAAGGGCAGAAAGTGTCAAAAGAGAAGATATACTACATTAAAACTTCCAACACCTTCTTACTCCAAACAGAAATGCAAGTGCCTAGCAGTAATGCAGCTGAATTCAAGGACCAAGACAGGTGTCCCTCACAGTTAAATTATTTATGAAATGCAGACTGGATTCTACTTTGCACTCAGGCACAGTTATCTGCTAAAATTCTCACTGCATATTATACACGATTTCTTTGCGTGTACTTATTAGAGAATTAAAAGGGAGTTTTTTAATTCCAAAAGGTGAAACAAATTTTATTCATTTATTTTTGCTGGTTACATTACCTGTAAAGTAGCTGGGACTAGATGTTCTTTTCTGTTAAAAAATTAGCCAGCCTACTTTGAAAGCAGCAACACACTTGCTTTTCATTGACAGAAAATATTTATTTACAGGGCATTTACATTTAATGATAAGAAAAATACCGTACAAGAAACATTAAAAATGAACAGCAACTGTAAGAAAATCTCCCATGCTTCATAATATCAACATCTGACAGGAGCCAAACACCCACTCCCTCAGTAAGAGTGTCCCACAGTTCTCTACTGCTTGTTTTCTGGCACCTTCCTTAAAGTACCTGGCACTAGTCACTGGATCTGACAAAGCTTGCACTGCCTCTGAGGAGAGGTGACTGTCTGGAGCCACCAGCCATGACTGAGCTCATCTAACACAGCATGGCACAGAACAGGGGAAAACAGAACAGGGATGAGTACAGCTGTGCCCAAGAGTGGAACAACATGTGGTCCTTCGAGGCCAGAAAAAGCACCAACTTAACAGATGAGAAATTCAATTATCTTGTCAATCATGAGTGTGCAGTCTCTTTAGCTTTGTGGCTTTATATCTGGGTACAGAATCGAATTGCTGGGCAGCATGTTGTTTTGTAAAAACAGACCAAAACATTTTTCACATGAAAACATTTCCAGTCAAGTCCTCCAAACCTGAGCTAAACAAGTGTTTTAGAGTCTTTCTATAGCCTGTACCATTAACTTAAAAGAAGCCAAACCAGAAAAAATTAATTAGACTAGAATATCAAATAATCCGAAGCGTCACAGTGACAGTAATTCAGAGTAACTACTGAACAGTCAGAAGATACACTCGTAATTTATGAATCAAGAAGGAAGTGAGGCACGAGTTAAAAACTGGTGTCTGAAGCCAAGCTTCCAGGAACTCATGTGATTTTAAGATGAAATGAACCTGGAGTAGCTTCAGTGGGGTTTTCTAAACACATCCTAAGAAACCAGCTCTGGTCACTAATTCCTGGAAATGGTGACTTGGTGTGGTAACTTCCTGCCAACAAGGAGTCAAAATGCCCAGCCTTTGCTCCAGCACACTTCTACCAAGCCTTTGCCTGTTACACCAGTGTGACACCATTAAGCAAAGTTTGATAGTTTTACTGAAACTACAGTAAGTAATGCAAAGAAAGACTGTCAAAACCACAGTATCAATTTAGATGTATTTTGCAAATAACTTCAAGCTAATGAAAGAACTTTGGTGCATCCTAAAATTCAGCCTGGCAATTTAGTTAACAGGAGAGAGGAAGGAAATCAGGGCAGTCACTATAGAGTTTAATACCTCCTTGCCTTTACCTCTCTGCTTTGACCAAAATTTCGGTCAAGATTCTCAGTGGTAAAATCAGAACATTTACCTCCAAGCTCCGGGAAGAGAACAAAGACTTCCAGAAAACCTAAGAATAACTATTAGCAATAATTTCCAGTAATTCTTTCCTTTAACATCCTGCTGGATGCTCATTTGAGTTCTGCTGGTGATAATGGCTGTTTCAAGAGAAAAAACAGCCCAAATATCCAGTTTAGAGCTTAATTCAAGTTTCAAACCCCCATGTGGCCACATGACCAGAGAATTCTCTCAGCAAGCTGCAAAAAGAACTAAGAAAAGTATTTGTGGATCTCAGTAAGGAAGTTACAGTAAGTCTTTTACTAAAAACACTCAAACCAGAAGGATCACCAAGATCTGTCAGTCACCTTGCTGTTCTTTAACTGGAAGAATAGCTTTCAATGTGTTTTCATGATTAGGATGACAGGGCAGCCTCCTACCTTTTTAACATCCCTTTGAGAGAAGTTTTATCAACTGTCAGTCAAGTCAATTATTTTTAAAGACAGCCATGATCATGTGACAAGATCCAGATGAACATTTGTCCAGCCAGGTGCTCACTTTAAGGGATGGCACTTTTGCAGGAAAGCTATTTTAGTTCTTGCCAGCCAAAAAATGCACGTAAGCTATTTCTGACAGTCAGATTACCATTACAAAACATCTCGTAATTATGAGCCCACTATAATCTCAAGCAAAAAAATACTTGAGTTTAGGTACACAGAAGCTGGGAAAACTATTTTCTTTGGCTGTAAGGCAAAAACTGCATGACTGACAATACTCCCAGTAGTACATGAACAGCAGCAGTCCCAGGGTGAGGTGAAGGGGCTGACAGAAAGATTATCAAACTTTATACAGACTGCAGGAAAAGATTTGTGTCAGTCAATAATCCAATTAGCAAGTGTAAAAGATCCAAGAAGGGATATGAAGATAGAGGCCAGTCAATTTGCTCTTGGCATTTTGCAATGCCACCAAGGCTGAGCACACTGGGAAGCAGCAGGTCTACTGAAATAAACTGCTGGCAGAAAGCAGAGCACTGAGTTACAAAGCACTGCTCTCTCTGAGCAGACAGAATTCTCATCTCAAGGAGAAAGGGCCACTTTTCAAGCAACTGAAATACAAAAGGGCTGAAAAATTATGGGGACAAAAACCCACCCAGTGAACAGAATACCATGAACTGAAACAGTAAAAAGTCTGGCATGTAATTATCACATGTAATATCACACTATTACACAGTCATGTCTGATTTAGCTGTGATCTTTGGGCCAATGAGAAAAAAACACAGCAAAATTTGAAAAGTAACAATCTCAGTGAAAAAATGTAATTGAAATGAAAGAGACAAACAATGATTTGAATAATGTTACAGACAGAGAGGGAAGCCCCTTCATTTGAAATATTAAGCACCAGAGATGAGGTCAGGCGAGAGACAAACGAGGAATGTTTGCAGTCTTACTTCAAATTTCTGCACCATCAGTGCTCTTATTTTCCTGCCTTTCCTACATTGCCACCACACTCCCAGTCTTCTTTCCTGCCACCTAATAATTCTGAAATTTAAGAAAATATTTTCCTCTTTCAGATTTAAAAATAACACTGCAGTTCCTAATTAAGTAGAGAAATACAAGTATTTTTTATTTCTGTTTAAATTCTAAAAAGAAGTCCCTTTTTAAACAACTGTTTTGCAGCATGGCTGTACAAGTATCTATGAAGTTCTCTAAAATTCCATGCATCCCCATTCATTTTATAGTCTACAAGCACATGAATGGATCTAAAATAAACTCTTCACATGTGACTTAACAAGAAGACAGGGAAAAATATGGTGTTCAAAACTTACCAGGGATTTTGTGCAATAAAACCTAACAAAGAAAGGGAGAGATGTCAACAGGAGGAAATGGGATAAAACAACCCAAATAATACTTAAGTAACTCAGATATCAAAACCGGGGGGGGGGGGGGAAGTATGGAGAATATGTAAAGATAACATATATGGGCACAAGAAGAAAGGCAAAGGATCTATCATCAGTTTTAGTGGGTTTCCAAACAAAAGTGCTGGCAACAATTTTTTGGAAAATCCTGTGCTCAGATTCATTTCCTAATTTCACACACAGATGTGAACAAAACAAGAGATGCAATTTTTAAAGCACAGGAAAAGAATTGCTGCTATTATTTCTTAATGTAAAAATAATTAGGTGTGACACAGGCTTCATTTCACAACATATTAAGAGACTGTTCTTTCAAGTGCAGAACAGAGGATACAGGAATCAAACACATCCCACCACATCAGCATATGGGATAGACTAAACACTTCTTCAACCCCATGCTTCTGGAAATCACTACCAGTTAGATTTTCTCACTGCTGGCCTCAAAGGAGTAAAAAAACATCAGCCAAGACATGACTATTGTTCCCCCTCTGTGATGCAGGTTAAAACTGAATTTGCATTTGAATCCACAGGGACATGTACCCAGCAGCATGTTACAAATTCCCAAAACAAGAGAAAGAAATGATGCAGAATTTGGCAGAAAAGAATTCTAAAAGCCTACTGTGACCGTAACTGCAGCGTTATGTTCTCATGAAGTAATCAGAACTTCCACAGGAAAAAAAACTTGATTTGAACAGGAAAATTACTCCTGAGAAGTAGAAAAATGTTCAATTCCAATTCTACATCAACAATTCCTGGCTGTTATTGCACACCCCTCCACGCTAGCACCAGATACATTGTCTCATATTTCAAAATGAAAATTTTCCAATTGCATAAGCAGAAACTTTGATACTCAAAAATCAGAGGAAAAATGAGCTAGTCCGACATACTTTTTGAACTAAATCTACTGTAGAACTTTAAAAAAAACTTTACAAAAATTGATAAAAATTTCTAGACAATACATAGAGTCAAAATTCTAGAGAATAAGTAAAATGTCAAATGACATGGACAAAAGAATCCAAGACAGAGAAAGCCCAGAACAAAGAAAAAGAAGTTTGACCATCTCTTCAGCAGCACTGAAAAAAAAAAAAAAAAAAAACTTTTCAGTTTTTCTGAAACAATGATCTTGCCTGCAGAATTTTAACTCAGTCTTCTTTGTTACTGGATGAGCACAACAGGAGGAATATTAATACCAGAGATTTTAATTTTATCACCATTCTGGAAATACAAGTTATCTGTGGGGCTTTTTTTTTGCCTGGATTTTGGAGCTTTTGTAATACAAAAACAGCACCACAAAATCTTCAAATCATCTGCAGCTGTGTAAAAAATGTGGCTCAAACCACCAAAAGAAAACACCAACTATATTATCAGCTTAAAATTAAAGGCAAAAGAGAGCAAGTGTTTACTGGGATGATGTGATTCAGAAAGAAGCTTTTTCCCAAGGAATCTTTGGATTTCTCTCAGTGTTTTCTGTAGCAGCTTTTAAAATTTTCCATCTTGCACACACCAGAAGAAAGAAAATACAAAATACCTTTCCAGTTTCAGAAATGTAAAAATCAGTTCCCACACCCACAATGAACTAGGTCCATATAGGAAGCTCCAGAGACAGGAGACAGCTAAAATGCAAGTGCTCTTGGGAAGATGGCATACATTTGGAATATAACAGGCAGAAGGAAGGAAGGAAGTTGGTTAAGCACAAAAATAATGAGGGGGAGGTCATGGCCAGTATGAGGCTGCTCTCCTGGCCTGGAGTGGAACTGATCTGTGCTCTTCAAATAAAACACCTTCCACAGTGCTGTGTGTGATGACTGTAGCTAAGCTGAAAAATGTAAAAATGCAGGATTTATCTTCTAGGAAGATGGATTTTAGAAATGTGTAAAACAAAATTACCGATTAAGTGAATCTGTGCCGTGGGGAAGTCAGAAAAAAGAGTCACCTCTTCACTTGCACAGATAAATTTCCATATAAATTCTCATAAACACAGACCAAAGATGACTCATGAGAGATGGTGGAATAATTTCTGTTTTAGAAAGACTAGGCATGACCATGTCATTGCTACTGAAGTAATCCACCAAGGAAACTGAAAAAAAACCCAAATGTATTTGTTGGCAAAATGATGCAAGGTAACAGTACTGTCAAATTTATATTTTGATTTTTTAATATTTCTGTTAACACAGCGACTCTGTATTGGGGAGTAAAGTGCATTTTTAACCTTAAAAAGTTAACAAAAAAAGAAAAAAAAAGAAGCTTTAACAGGTATAATCCCATGCCAACAGTTTATTTTCAGTGCAAATAAAATACAGTTATTGTTTTAGTACACAGAATACACCTTCATTAGGCTGGTCTGTTTTAGGAATTCACACTCCCATGTGAATTATCTGCAAGAGTCAGCGTGTCATGAACATGACCAGCTGCAACAAGCACCACACTGGGGAGAGGGTACAGCAGGCTGGGCAACACCTGGCTCTAGAAACAGGAACTTCATCTGCTGGAGACTGGGCTTGGATCACTCCAGCTGCAGCAGCAGTGCCCTGATCTCCAGACAGCACCAGGGGCTGTGCCCATGGAGCACTGCACCTCTCACAGACACCACTGGGCAGTTAGATCTGCAGTCTGCATGACACACATTCTATGGCAAAGAAGCAGTAAATATTCCTGCTATCATGTACAGATGAGTAAATCTTTACAGAAGTTTCTGTTATAGAACAGTTATATAGCTTGACTGTCTAGCAAGTGGTTTTAGGAAGACTTTTCTGCTCCTGTGTGAATTAAACTTTTTTTTTTGAGGGAGATTTTCAGAATTATTAGTGCAATTTATCATTTTTCACTAGCAGGTAACTTGTTCAGGCTGATTGGAACTAGAATTAGGACAAAACATCTGAACCAGCCAGGTGACCATTCCCAGCCCTGCAGATGTTCAGTCCACAGGAACTGGCACCCAAGAGCCATGGATTGTAACAAACTGGAAAATTAATTACCTCCTCACTCCTAAGCTCAAGTCCTTTTTGTGCAATGACTGCAAGGAGTAGATACATCAGGAAAAGCATTCTGATATTCTTCATGTCTAATAACTGCAACATTAATTTCGGTGATTTTTAATACGGCACTTTATGTCAAATTCAATTCTAATTTAAATTCCCCACACGGTTCCCTTTCACATACCAGTAATGAACTATGCTTGTTAGACACTTGTGATAATTGCTGATGCTAAGTATTTCTCAGAAAAATTATCTCATGCCTATTCCTTACTTGCAAAATAAGCTGAAGTAAGTAACTTACCTATCAAGTAAAGTATTCCATCTTACAAAAAAGTTTTAAAAAACTTACTCAAATACCAACATTCTGTTGGGAAAAGTCATTAATTTGGTAAATAAATACTGTGCAATGGGTTAAGGACAATTCAATGCAATACCTAGTAAGTCACTTTTGTGGAATAAACCCCTATTAGACTTAGAATCTTCTTTGAATTTCAGTGAACTACTGTGATTTGCTACACCTGTGGAAGTGATGATACCTGACATGACAGAGTTGTGCAGGAAATAATCCAGCTTCAACCATTGTGCAAAACACAGATTAATTGCCAGTATTTCTAGCCAATCTTACTAAGAACAGATGTGCTTGTGGTGAAAGTGCAGACTGAAACACCCACACCAAGTGTTCTTAGGGACAAAGACTGGATAATCCTTGAAGAATTCCATGATGCAGGGAAAAGAAAATGGCAGCAGGAGAGCATCAGGCAGCGTGTGCAAAGCCTGTGAGCAAGCAGGACGTGTTTTCCAGCCAGGAAGGGGTGGCTGCATCCCTCCAAACATGGCTGGCAGAAATGCAATTGCTATTTTTAAAGCCTCCACTGCCCCAGTTTTATGTGACCACAGAATTCTAAATTAACACAAGCACAGAAATTCCTGATTGCGTTTTTAGAAAAGCCCTGTTTTAAAACTGCCAGCAAATGGAATACAGAAATGGCACCTCCAACACGTGCGTAGCTGATTGGAACAGTCTTTTTTTTCCCTCATTCCTTTAGAAGCAAGGGATATTCCTAGGAGTAGTGTCAAACAAAGCACCTATCTTTGCCCAAAGAACTCCAAAGAATAATTGCAGAGTAATTAAATGTAATAAAAGAACTGTCTCATTGAATTTAGCTTTTTACATACGTAACTGTAACACCATGTGCTCACTTGTAAGTAAGTCTCCAGAGAACAGGGACTTCCAAAAGGAGAATGGCAATAAAGAGTAATCCATATTCATCAACATTGATAATATTCCTACAGGCTAAATTCAGCAAACCAGCTAAGAGAATAATGCTTTTAAGAATGTATGCATTGCTAAAGAGAGAAAAACCTTTTACAGTCATTTTAAGTAGGTGGGTTTCTGCCAGGGAAGCAACAAAGAGTTGTTGTTGCTTGAAGGTTTAAAGGCATAAAGCAAGATCTGCAGGGAAAATGCATCTTATTATCCAACTAAATCAGCTGACCTAAAGAAGAGCTGGTGTAGCCTTTAAAAAAAAACAAAAAGCTAAAAAAAAACCCGACCAAACCAAACAACAAAACCCTACTCTTTGCTCTCATTGTATCAGCTGGTTTGATTAAGAACACTATTTCTGCCTATGAATTATGCATGGGTCAGAAAGAACAGAAGGCAGACAAAGAAAAGGCAGGAGTCTTCTTGACAAGGCACAAATAGCAAGCAGTGACACCCAGCACTTTACCAAGCTTCAGACTCAATCCTTAGAAAACAGAGACATCTTGTTAACAACTGAAGTACCTGTGCTACATAGAAATATGCTTTATAGCTGTCCAGATTGTATTTTCCATCTGCAACTGGACCTTGTTCGTGATTAATTACAATTAAAATGGGAGAATTTTGTCTACAAGTTTTAAAATGTGTGGTTACTCTGTCCTAAATTCAGTTGTAGCAAAAACACCAAGACAAACCCAGGGCACGCTTTCCATGTTTTAAGACAAAACAACTTCCAAAATTTATTTTTTAAAGGTAACTACAGTCTCCAAATAATATCTACTAATGTGCAGTCTTCTGTTAAAATGCTTACACTCAGAATTTAAATAGTTTTGGTTTAGACATTACAGCCAAGACCTGGAACAGGTGGGGGAATGAACACTGAAATATACTTTGTAGACCAGCTCTTACTTGAAAGAAAAAGAAGAAAAAAGATTGTCTAACAGCCATTACACCTGGATGGAAAGGCTTATTTTTGTAAACACAGCAGGTCTACTTACAGAGTCTTTGGAGAAGCTGGGAATGTGACCTGGAGAAATGCAGCTTCAGGAACACTGATGCATGCAGAGAAACCTAGGCTGCCCTAGTCCAAGGAGTAAAGTACCTACCTAAATCACTTTTTTCCTTATTATTTTTTCTTTTAAAGCAAACACCTTCAATTTCATTGTACATGGATTTTAGAGCTTTACAACACAGTCTGCAGTCTTTTTTAAGACCGCATCATTTTGAAACATAAAAGAAAGCAGCAAACTACTACTAAGGTGATAAAATGTGCCACTGGGACCATTAGAGATGTTTATATAGAAATAGTATATGTAAATAAATTATATATAGTATATATATGTATTTGTAGGTATTGGTTTACCTCTCTTACTACATAACCAGCAGGAGCCTCAAAGATGCTGACAGCACACGATCACACCTTCCATCTCATTTATAACAAAGTTTTAATGCTTGTAGGACACAGCAAGTTCTGAAACTTCAGCGATGATTATGTTTAACAGACTATTAGTTACTAGGGAATAATCAAACTTTTATCACCTCTAAAGAAAAAAAATCCACTAAACATGAAGCCTTTCCAATCCAAATAGTGTGCATTTCCTCAAGCATGTTAAAAGCTGCCAGAAAAATAAACTTAAAAAAAAAAAAAAGGAAAAAAAAAAAGAATTTTTGATTGCCTTTTCAAGATCAGTTCCTTATGTCGTACATGCTGGTGGACACCTGAATCAGTAGGATTTTTCCAGGCTTTGGCAAAACATGGGAATTCAGTATAACTCAGTACCCCAAGACCACTGGATAAGTCAGGCTGGAAGAAATTTCAAAAGTTTATTGTGCAATCTGCTGCTCAAAGCTATGAAGTCAGACCAGGTTACTCAGTGATTTATCCAGATTGAGTCTAAAAACCCCCAAGGACAGAGATTGTACAAGCCCTAGAATTAGGCAAAGCTCTCACACTCTTCTACTGCCCTCATAAGAGATGAGGTGACAAAAAAGTCCCTGAACACAGGACTACATGTCTACAGTGAAAATGGCCCTTTAAATATGTTTTCCACTGGATGAGAAAAGGAGATAAACTGCTTTTTTTCCTAGAACTCTTAACTTTACTATAATATTTCTTTTTTTAATAGCAACACATCTGGAATATCAATGAGTTTGAAGTCATTTGAACTTCTGGTGATTTCAATTAAACTTGTACTTAAGTGGGAAATTACATATGAATATCATCTCTTTATCAATTTGTGCTACATATCTCCAAAGATTAAAAAAATATGAAAGTTTCCTTTTTCAAAGGAGAATGCTTTACTCTATCAGCCATCTCGGGATGAGTGTCTCCCACAGAAGGCTGGAGTGGAATATCAGTTCTTCACTGAATCCAAAGATGACACTCAGATTTTTTTTTTTTTAATCCTTAAGGGTAGTGATTGTTTATAAAGCCAGAAAGAATCTCAGCATCTGAAGAAAAATAGATCTCAAGGAGCACTGGGCTTTGTGCTAAGCAAGAAAGAATGTTAACGTGTTTCTATCCAAATTCTGATTGTAAATGTGTATCAGAGCTACTCCTTCCTTAAATCTTGACACAGAGAAAAAAAATAGAGCTGAAGAAGGTTATCCTGAAGAGGAGAGAAAGAACTCAGCTATAAAGACAAGTTCAAGTGTAAAAGTATTGTGTAATTATTTAGACTTGATTTCCCCAGCATATAAAAATATGTTGCTTATAATAGACAGGATTCTAAGCTCCATTTTTTTCATCAATTTGCTTTACCCCTTGAGAACTAGAATAGTTACAATTTTAAACCAGTATTTATAAGGCTATTGTGACTCTTGAGAGGACTTTTTAAAGTGATGAAGCTTTAAATATAAGATTTCAATACAATGCTTTCATGCTCTCCATTATTCTAAATAAACAGGCAGAAAAGAAGACCTCTTGTACATATGGTAGAAAATATACATCTGCCAGCACACACAGAGAGCTGGGGTATTTTTTTACTAAGAGGTATTAATACTAATAATAAATAATACTAAAAATACTAAGAGGTATTTTTCTTCCCAATATTAAGCAGCTAAGGTAACACATTCCTCAGCTTATTTGAATGAAAATTTGAAGTCTACCCTCCAAGATCCTGGCGACTTAGAAGCAGCATCTGTTCTAGTCCTGTTATAGTTAACTTCCAGTTTTTCAGATCAGGCTCATATTTATACACAGTGAGCTCCCTTTAAAAACTAATTTTGGTGAGCAAAATGTTTCACACAAAATTTCTATAAATTGTGAAAACCAGACGAAGAGCACCTTCTGTCTTCAATGACAATATAAGTAAAATACTTGCAAATTAAACTGCAGTGATACAACTACTTCTCTTTGTGGCTGTAGTTACATCTGGAATAGCCCTTGCTACATATCTCCAGTGGGGCAATATCAGTGCATACACAATATGACAAATATTAAGAAAATATTGTATATAAAAAATAAATAACTGATGCACTGAACTGGGTGGCTTGTGCAATGTATCAAAATAGCGTTTTGCAGAACTAGAAATACCAGATACCTCCACAGAGTTAATAATTACAAGCAGTACTCTAAACTGTTTGGGATAGAAGGATTGTCAAACATCACCTGTGAAACTTTTTATAAGATAGATGTATTTTGGGAAGTTTTACATTTCTCCTGTACAGTTATATTAGTCATACTTACAGGTGTGCTTCTTTGAAGCTAAGACACTTAACAGCCTTAATACTTCTGAATTTAAAAAAAAACCCTTAAAAACCTTCCCTTTATAAATGAATATATAAAAATTTCACAAGTTACTTTCAACAGCAAAAATCAAAATGTCTTCCCTGAAGAAGTGTTTTGTTTTCAATAAAAAGTGTTATCTGTGAGTAGCAAAACTAAGTGACGATTCACTGCGAGACAAGGATCAGTCCCTTGGAAAGTTCTGGCACTGAACTTTGAAAATAAGTCTTAGAGTACATTCTTGCATGCCTAATCTACTAAACTACTATCTGCAGAAGCATACACATGTACCTTGGACATACTCCCAGCTGAAGTGAACCAGAGCTAGCCTCAGATCTGAGGAGCCACTTAGATACTTCATTTTTATAGCTGTAAACTGACAAAACTTAAAAAGAAAAAAAAAAAAGTGCATCTTGCTTTCTGGGGACTACTAAACAAGATAATGAATTTTAATCAGGTGGTAGAGATAGCTTTTCCTAGGTGCAGTCAGAATGATGGCATCCATCCCTCACTAAAACAGCACCAAGCTGGACAACCACCAACCACAGGAGCTTTAATAAGGGCAAGTACTGGATTCTGCACCTGGGACAGGTGACAGGGCCACCCTGGCTGTGTGCATGGACTGGGGAAGGAGAGGTTGGACAGCAGCTGTGGGAAGGGACTGGGGGTATGGAGGGATGACAAGGTGAATATGAGCCAGTGGTGGTGTCTGGGCAGCCAGGAGGGCCCAGCCATGCCCTAGGGAGCGAGTCAAGGCAGGGGGAATTGTCCTGCTCTACTCTGACCTGGGGCAGCCTCACCTCGAGTGCTGGGGGCAGGTTTGGGCACCACGAGATAAGAAAAACATTAAAGTTTTAAACACAGTTCATAGGATGCATGAGGATTGTGAAAGGTCTGCAGGGGAAACCATATGGGGAGCAGCTGAGGCAACGTGATCTTTTCAGCCTGGAAGACACTGAGGAGACCTCAGTGCAGTCTACAAGCTCCTTGGGAGGGGACCTGGAGGAGCAGACACTGATCTCTTCACTCGTGACCAGCAGCAGGACCCAGGGGAACAGCCAGAGCTGAGTCAGGACAGGTTGATGCTGGATACCAGGCAAATTTTTCACCCAGAGGATGGTTGAGCACTGGAACAGATGTGCCAGGAAGTGCTCACAGCACCAGGCCTGACAGAGTTCAAGAAGGGTTCAGACAATACTCTTGGGCAAATGGTGTGAATCTTGGGGATGACCAGGACTAAAGAGTTGGACTCCCATGATTCTTGAGGGTCTGTTCCAACTCAGCATGTTCTATGATTGACTCAGTGTTCATCTTCAGAACAAATACAGAGCATGTTCCTAATGCTATTCCAACTCATCAACCGGAGTCTCTAACAAGCCATGACACAGAACACAAAATGTAAAAGATATTAGGGGTATTACTACCACACAGATTAGAATATATACACTCTTGGCACATCCTACACTGTCCACTTGTGTCCATGTGTGTCACTTAGCCATAGAACCCCTGCCTCTCCAGTGGCTGATCCAGTGACTGAGGTTGCCCCAAATTATTCACAAAATGCCTGCAGTGTGTCTTGCCAAGTTCCACCTCATTCTGATCTCCACGCTCACACTGTCACCAGCTTTTCCCAATCCTTACATGAGCAGTTGTGAGTTTTTTCACATTGACACAGCCTGCAGACTTTCCTCACATTTCCTATGCTCCTTATTTCCAGCCACCTTTCACACAGATTTATTCAGTATTCTTATTTATTCTTATTCATATTCTATTTTTTTCCTGGTCTGCTATACAATTCCATTTCAGCAAATTCCCAGTTTAAATTTTGACTGTCTCCCCCTAAAAATGCAATGTATCACAAGCAGGATTAGCATTCTCATGAGGAAGTTAATGCCAGGCAGTTATGAAAGATATGAAAAAAATGCCACTATTTTAGGGAAAACATTTGCAAGCTCTCTCCTTATCTCCCAGGGTCTGCCTGCCATGTAATCTCATGTTCATTCCTGAACATATAATCTCAAACATTATTACGATACCATTCAAGTGATAAAATTGATGCCAAGTGTTTTGCTACTAAACCTAGAATAGCACTGAGAGCTAAATGTAAAAATAACAGGAAATAATTTAAGTATGTAGAAACGGAAATGATGCAAAGAAAATATCAAGTGCTTTGAAGAGTTTATGCTTACCTAGATGCACAAAAGCTTTTTATCCCAGTAACTGGAGGATACGAAAAGATAAAGTTAAATAAATAAAAATGAGTTTTGTTCAACTCATACAAGTGGCATCAAAAAGCCTGCAATGAAAGTTTCTAAGGAACTGACACGGATTATTTTCAGCAAGGAGCTGTGTTTTTCTTCCACTACTTATTCTAAAAGAGCTTTATTTTATCTGTGCTCTCTGAGGAAATGGTATGTCAGAAGAAGAGAGTCCATTAAAAATCTAAAGAAGGAAATGTCCAATTCTGAGTATTCATCCACCTAAGACTTTATCAGAGATGATTTACTGACATAGCTGTCTTAAGGTTAACTCCAGATATATATTTTTTTTTTGTTGAGAACTTTTGCTATGACAAACACCGATGAGTAGATACCCAGAGGCCACCATCCTCAATGGCACCCAGCCTGCCTCCTTTTCAACAACCACACTTGTGCTGAGAAAGGAAGACTGGTAACACCTTAGCATCAGCATTCAAATGCTTCTCTAATTTAGAATTTTAGCATTACTGTCAACGCAATCTGCTCAGATGGCATTTTTTTCCTCCACAATCATGAGTAGGACTGAAGGACAAAGCTCATAGGTCCACCAGAGGCTCTCACTGCAGGTGGATCCTGACCCCTACACAGAGTATTGTGCACAATTACTTTTAATTCCACGTGAAGTCACAACTGTTGGAACTGAAGTTCTCATCCCTCGAGTACTTTTAACTAACAACATGAAAAAAATGGTTTCACCCAGTTCAGTATTTATCTACCCCTTGCAATCATCAGACACACAAAAGGAAGCAAAAGTAAGAAATCCTAACAATGCAGAGAAGTTCTTACAGAACCATCCTGTGTTTCAGCAGCATTGAGAGCTGGCTGTCCTGGGAAAGACGCAGGTTTCTCATTATTCCTCCAAGCTTAACAGAATAGATGGGTTACAAATATTAGTGTAAAATTTGCCCTTGGGCTGAGTGTGAGTGACTGTATAACTTTTCATCTTCAGGACAATTTTAAGGGATGAAAATATTTCAAAGTTGCATTTGAAATAACCTCTTTCTTGCACAGTGTCCCTTCATTCTTGTCTTATGAAAAGCCTTGACAGGAGTGTGCAGTATAACTTTTTTTTATAGCACAGTGCTGTGGTTCATGCCTCATGATCTATTTTACCCATTCCTTGAGAATTCTAGGTCTTTCCTACTAACTTTTCAGGACTATCAAAACCCTGGTCCTAGATAAGACTCAGAACTCTAAGACACAGTATGCTGTACACTACTCACAAAATGAACTACAGTTCTTAGGCATATCAGGTGCAACCAGCCCCAAGAGCAGTCTTCAGCATCCTCTAATTCTCCTGGAATTGTTTTAGGAAGCAAAGCAAAAGCCTGAAGCTATCACCTTATCACCATCCTTTCATCACAGATACCAAGCACCTCAACATAGTGGATGAACCCCAAATTTTTGTTCAATCTAGAATATTTCACAAATAGAAAGCAAATATAAGTCAATATAGAAGGGTAGTCTCAACTCTCAGATGGATTTTGACTCCTACCACATATCGAAGTAGATATTTCAATAAAGCCTACCTATAAAGTTTCCTGTGCAGAGAAAACCGATGCATTTTAGTCCTGCAAGTCATTATTAGGAATAACACTGAGTTACCAGATGACACTGAATACTTTTTCTCAAGCAAGAAATGGGATTCTTCCCATCCAATGTAGGTTATACCCACTATCCTAACAAGCAGCAGTAACTCAGATTAGTTACAAGCTTAGGAAAGGGTGTAAGTATTCACTTTCCAAGTCCCTGGTGCTACATAACTCTGAACAAAGTGTAGAGAAAGATGCTAGGGAAACACATGTTGTGTGATACTGTTGGAATTCAAAATTCAAGGAATTCTCAGAACACTGGGCCTGTGAATCAAAGTTTAGAAAAGAATCCAGGATTTGACCTGAGGCCCTGGGAAAAGCTTCCAAGCTAGAGGCAAGAATGTAGATTTAAATCCTAAAGCAGAGACATGTTAAATAGAGAAAAGTTTAGCTAGAGAGCTTAAGATACAGAAGGAATAAAGTAGGTACAAAGGTGATAGAATAGCCTTAGAACAGGTCTGTGTGTCAGAACAGTGTGACCTTTCTTAGCCAATCCTAATTAGATGAAATTTCTTAGTATTGTATTAGAAACATAAATATCCTTGTTGGAAGTATTTTATTGGTTAATAAATCCTTAAAAGACCTGGTAACCTAAGTCTTGTGACTTCTGGCCATGCTCTCAACACCTGTAACAAGAACTCCTGCTTTCTGTAGAAGGTAAGAAAAACAAACCACACTTTCTAAAGCAACCAGAAGTCCCATCTCTGCCTCGTTCAGAAAAAGAATCCCTGCGGAACGCTGTATCATGGGAGCAAGAAACCCACATGACTCCTTCCATTTATGAAGCAGGAAATTGTATACAATATTTGTAACTTTTAATCTCACAAAAGACAGAGACATTTACTACTGAGAGAAGAAAAGTGCAGGAGACTATGAAGAGCCCACCATGCACAAAAAAATAAATCTAAGCAGCAGCAGCAGGATTACTGGCAGAACGTGAGCAGCAGAACAACAGGGCTCCTGCCTCACAGATTGTGCAAGTGATCCTGGCTGTGTAGGAAAAAAAACCTCTCACAGATTCCCTACTAACATAAGTTCCTTAACACTTCCTGAGCCCAATTCATCACGTGAAAAGCACAGCCATTTGCTGGTCCTCAACTGATTTAGCTCCCTCCCCCAGCCCCAGCTCTGCTTTTGCAACAAAGATTGATGAAGATCAGAGACCTGCAACACCAGCTGGCAAACAAAAAGCCCACCAACAAAGAGGAGACTGAGCTGGTCCAATACAAGCATTTTAATTCCAAGATCATCTTTAAGTTCAAAAATTCAAGGACTTGCCTCCTCTAGATTGATATGGCTGGTGCCACTTTTAGCCAGGTCTCATCTCATTCTAAGCTTCTGTTCTGAGTAAAAAACTTCTAATATTCATGCAGGGATGCATCAGTAGACTAGAAGATGTTTCAAGTACACCTGAAATCACAACAGTCTAAAAAGCAATCCCCACAAAAAATCCCTGAAGGTTTAAACAGTAGGTCTCCTTACAAGAAACATGGTATTGACATACATGCATTTCTGGAATTTGCTGAGTTTTATCTCTCTGCTGAGACCAGGGGAAAAAAAGAAAAACCTTATATAAAAGTAATAAAGTTGGAAACAAAAGCGTTAGGATTTTTTTTAATTATCCAATGGAGAGTTCAATAATACTCCAAGAAAAGGAAACTGTTTTAAGTTACTTGCTTCAAGGCTAAGAGTTGGATAATAATGCATATTTAAAAGTGAGGGACCGAAGTGAAGATGTAGTTCTGGTCCTCAAGTTCCTTTTACCTATGGAACTCGTGTCTAAATTAAGTACAGGATTTGCTATTTGACTGAGGAATAAAACTCTGAAGAGATCCTTCCCTTTCATGCAGAAAGTGCAGAGAATACAAACCATACAATAGATTCAAACAGCTTAAGGGGCTTCATGGTACATTATTTGTTAATAAAAACTGAGGAATGGAAGGGGAGGAGAAACTAAATCCCTCAGTTGTTTCAGTATGAATAGAGGTGGAAACACTTATTCAGAATCTATGAGTAGATGAAAAGTCTGTTTACCATGACTGCTGTAACTTCTACAGGCAAAAACAAATGTTATTTTGTAGGTGACAGTGTTAAAAATTAGATGTCACAAGTTGCACATTTCAAATCCAGTCAGAATGCAATGAAATCTTGATTGCCTTTAATTGTTTGAATGAGGCTAAGACAAATCTTTTGTCAAGTCTACCACACTGGCTGAAAGATCGTTTAATGTATCACCCTGTTTTAGAGACAGAAAATAGAAAAATGTATCTACAAAGTATTTTATAAAGCATGGGTTATACTGCACTTCAGAGAGCTGGGTGGAGTCATCCTCCCCAAAAGACCTATTTAAGGCAGGTAACCTTTGAAATCCTGGGAATACAGAGCTCATCTACACTACAGAATGAAAACATTACATTCCTCCCAAGCACGCCTTGCTACTGGATTCTGGGTGACTGTGATAGGAAGGAGAAAGGACAGGGGAACTGAGAAATTCAAAAATCTATCTGTAGCCTCCAAGCCCATTATGTCCTGCTGGGAATCATGTGTTTATTAATGTCCTACCCAAAATATTTTCAAGGATACATCAGCACAGACACACTACTCAGAACATCACTGCCACCAGTAAAAAATCAGCAGTATCAATCATTTCTCATATAAATAAAGAGACACGAATGTTGTCCTGCATACAGTTTTTCACTAGATGTTTTTAGCCTTACTAAAACCTCTCCTCGTGTTATGTTCTTACAGAAATATTCCCAGCATTAACTTCTTATCAACAGTTTAGACAAAAGATCTGAGAACGTTTTATTGGAACTGCCTTTCAGAGGAACAGATTATTGTCATGAAAACAAAATGTTGCTATATTACAGCCTGTTTTCCGTGTCTTATTTTTACAAGAACATTGTTTTTAACATCAGTAAAGTTCCTACCTGTGTATTTTAGTATGTGCACTAAACTGCACTTGTTACCATCATCAAGACAGAAATGACAGAAATTCACACAGGCAAAAGCAACTGGTGCAAAATCAGGACTACAGCACCTCTACCTCAAGACGAAAGCCAGGCAGTACCCGGCCTGTGGGGAAACAATGACACTCAATGCTATTTCCTCCACCTACAAGTTCTTCCAAGATGATTCACTTGAATTATTTAAAGATGGCTCCCCAAGAAACAAGATTTTAATCCTATTTATTTCTTTAGGGTATTAAAAAGGAGCCTGATAAATTTGCATGTATTGCTAACAAAATACCCAAACTCCCCCTCCTGTGCCCTGGAAAACCATGGTGGTAGAAATAACAGCCAAAGCAATATTAAGCAGTGAAAAACTGGCCAACAAAAATGGACTTGGAGATTGGAGAAATGAGACTCAGAACCTCTGGCACAAGGTATGAAGAACCCTTGGAGGGTGTCCTGTTTGTCTTCACTTTGAGGAATTGAAGGGAAGTGGATACAGTTAATAAGTATCTCATGCAGCCCAGGTATTCACAGGTTAAATTGCTGGAAAAAATACCTAGCCTATTCCAGCTGAAAGAACTGCAGGAAAGCCTTAAGAATTCAGCTTATGTAATTTACCACTTCCATAGTTTTTCCAATACTCTTCAGAAGGTAAGCCTAGAATTGTTGCTTCAGACCATTTTTAAGGGAACCATTTCAATAAACAATAGAAATAAATATTCGTTGGCTCCAGTGCAAGCAAAAGCACCTGCAATAAGCCTATGGAATTCTGCCTTTCTTATATCAGCAAAGCTTATCCCAGTAACTTTAATGGTCTCTACAGAACTGCTTTAAAAGCATTCCTTACCATTAGAATCTTCAAATCTGTTTTTAAAAATGTTCCTTAATTTGTTGTTTAAAAATCATTACAAACAACAATATATTGACATATACCTGTGAGTGCTGATATTTTTAATACATCTGACTGTAAATTGATAGTTACATATGATTTTTAAAATACTGTGTGACAACTTGAACAGCTTAATATGTGAAGTGAAACTGGACGTAAATGACACTGTAGAACTCCGTCAACTTCACAGCACCAATATTATCCAGGATAGCTGTATCATGTGTGAAAGTAGAAAATGAAAATAATTTCCCAGCATTGTATTTGATCTAAACAATGTACATAAGATCCTTCTGACATGATGGCACCAAAATTTTAATTTACAGATCACTAACTGGATGGCAATGGTATGAGTATTTTCACAATTGGAAGGCTGTACTCAGCAAAGTATTACAGGTCACACTTGTAAACTATGTAAAAGCAGAATGCACATGGAGAAGCCAAAAGCTGAAGATGAGTATCCTAAAGCCATAAACAGTAACCTCCAAATACAAGAGTGAAAGTTTGTATTTTCTACCAAGAAAATTATGTTACCCATCAGGCTCTTTCAAATAACTCTTCTGACCATATTTAAAACCAGTCCTAGAGACCAAAGATAAATTAAATCTGTATACTTGCAGAGACATCCTCCCAACAATCAGGGGTTTGGGTATTATTTTACCTTGGTGTGGGGGATTTTTCTGCTAGTGTTCTCTGGGTTTAGGTTGGGGTTTGGTGTTTATTTGCTTATCTGACAGTAGAAACAAGGAATAATCTGCCCTGCTCAATTTTATCCAAAGATGTTAAAGTACTTCCAACATAAACAAAAGGTATATTGTGGTTAGATGATATAAGCAGAAGCAAATGTATTCTTTACAGAATTATGTGCAAACTAAAACCTCAATACTGAGATGTATAAACTAAAACTATATGATAGTTCTATCTGAGGAACCGAAGAAAATGTGGTGCAAATTCTGTTCTATATAGCCTGAATTAAATATTTTTCTCCTTCTTCTTGACACAGAACACAGAAAGAATGTAGAAGTGGAGGGATTTTCATAACCATGACAACTCTGCATGGAGGCAATCTCTGTTTCCTACACATGGTTAGTACATACCTGGAGGAGGGTACAGAATATGTTTAGGGCAGAATTTTTGTAAAGCATCAAGCAAAACAGTCCCAGATCTGTTTAAAGCCTTCCAGGGTAAGAGGTGTAAATTATATAACCTAGAAATTTGTTTGACAGGTCCTGCAAAGAACACACCTACCATAATGTCTATGGACACATGCTGTTAAAATACCATTACTTCAATAATGCTGAAGATCAATGTCTTTGCAAAGCAGTGGTGTTTAAAAGTATCATGTTAGTAAAACAAGGCGATCTTAAGAGTCAAAAGGAACAGGGAGAGCTCTACTTCATAAAATATGGAATGCAGGTCCAAGTTGGAGGCATAATATTAAAGAAAAAAATCCTTAATTTAGAAAAGCACTGAACAAGCTCACATATCTAGAACTGAAAGCTCATGTTTTTATAACATACCTTCTTTGCAGATTATCTGCACATCTACAGCCCTCTTATTAAATTATGTACCTTGGACATGTCTGCAAAAAAGGAACAGCTGTCCGAAGCTACTGCTCATTAGGATTGCAGAAAGAGGAGAAAGGCTCAAGAAGGCCAATGGAAAGGCACCATAATTTAGTGTTCATAGATGCTGGACAGAAACTTTAACCATAGCTAGGTTTACCTGCCTGTGCTATAAATGATGTGATCAAATTTTACCTGTTGTGTCTACTTAAATACTCTCTTCCTCTTAAGGAATGAGAAATAACCACCTTGCCTCTGAAGAAATCAGAATGAAAAGTACACCCCTGAAAAGAATGGAATCCTCTGCATGGAGATGCATCTTCTGAAATAACAGCGGTCACAAAGATCAAGCTTTGGAGAAAGATAAATGTACTCCTGATCCAGAAATTCGGAGAAGTAAAATGTCATTCTATCCACCTCCATTGTTTAGAGCTCAAGTGGAGAGTAAACACTGTAATGCCATTGTGAACTGCAGCCTCTCTGAATATTAGACACCCACAGCAGCAGCCAAACAAAAACTTGTTTGGAGCATTAAGACAAAAACTGTAGACAAGCTGATACTTCTGTATTGTGAACACCTAGTCAAAAAAAAACAAAAAAAAACCAAACAAAAAAAAGTTTTCCCCCTCTTGAAATACCCCAATCAGTACTTTTGGTACACATACCTCGAAGAATTCTCTCCTCATGGCAACGTAGAAAGTCCCAGATTCTAACAGTGCCGTCGTCAGAGCATGTAGCAAATTTATTATCCGTGGGTGAGAAACTGTTACATGAAGACACACAGCAGGGGAAAGAAGTCAGCATTTAACAGATTATCTATGCTTCTCAGACAGGGCAAAATTATACTGTAATGTGTTATACACTGAAGGAGGCATTTGAACATAGGCACTTGTAAGTGAATACAGTGCCTGCCAAACGGCACTTCACAAGACATGAATTTAGCATGGGATTACTATTGCATTGCAGTCCCCTGTCAAATGAGGAAAAAAAAATCTGTCATTTATTCTTAACACCTTCCTATCTGTGACTGCACACAGTAGTGCCTTCTCTGCAGGATGCGAAGCAACATCAGTATGGTTTGGTAACTGTCACCCTAGATTTTCATGTCTGGTAATACCACAAGAAAGTGACACTGCATAGAAGCACAGGAGAACAGTTCTTAGGAAAAAAAAACTCTTCTTCAGCCACAGGTGCTTTGCAGCAGAGAAGCAAAAAACAAGGGAAAGCTGGTTACAGGAAAATGCTACATGGTTTAACTGCTGGGGAAAAAAAAACCTATATAAAACAAACATACCACTTATAAGAGCAATTTGGAAACACTCCCCATTATTACACCCCACCAACAATATGAAAAGAATCCTACAGACACATAAGCAGATTCCAGATTCAGCAGTTAACACTGATTGATGAAAGTCACTGGAAAAGCAAGGAGTTATTTAACCATGTGAATAGGGCCAGAACATCTCCAACAACTGACAGGCACTCAACTTTCCTTCTGGTGCAGTGAAAGACCACGAGGGAGCCCTTGTGAAATCCTAGATCTTTATGATCAAGAAAGGGCCTAAAGCAGTGGAGAAATTCAGTGCATGGCCATGACAGTCAGACAGTAACTGAATCCAAAGTAAGCACTTCTCTTAACCAAACTCTGGCAGAAAATGCTGCACCCTACCAAGAAAAATGGTGACTTTAATGGAAAGCGAGTTTGTGGCAGTGAACCTTTATCACAAAGGGCCAGCACCTGAACCCAAAGAAGCACTGTTTTAGTGCCATTTGGGATCTGCAGCTTCTCTCCACACTTACTTTAAAAACATTTACTAAAAACTATACGCAGGTTTGCTCTAGAAACACCCTCCATTTACATCTTACTAATAAGTATCACTTTAGATTTGATTTTTTATATAGACACTTGCACAACTGAGGCATCAACACTGAACCAAGAGAATATCCTACAATCTTCTTTTCAATGGCTTTCTTACAGTTTCAAGCTTGAAGAACCCATTCAGTATTAACATTAGACTTCTGTATGTGGCAGTCTGCGTGGGTATTTAGTATTACTGGAAGTCTTGGCTTCACCAAGCCAAGCAGTTCTTCACTTTATTTAGTGTTTTATTATTTTGTGAGAACTATGCAGGTGTTTTATTTCTGAAGGCTTTATATTTTATTCAGTTAGATTATTAAAGACTGAATTCTTTATTTGGAATGAAATTGTCGTCTTACACAGTGCGTATAAAAAGGAATAACTGATACACATTGTCACCATATAAAAATGAAAAGAATACCAGTGCAAAATGCGGCAGACAAATACATCTCTAACATATTGCAGAGGCGGATACTGGGACAATACTAGTTCAGAAAGGTGCCAGCAAAACGGTGAGAATGTGGAAACAAAAGGAAATACTGTGTTTATGTGGTGCAGGAAGTTTCCCAGAATCTGACAGAACCCATGCATTTCTGCACCCAGAATACACTTAGAGAACAGTCTAATCATGGCAATAGGTACTACAGAAAATGGTATATTGTGTATAAACCTGGCCTCTCTAATCGCCTCCTTATGTGCCTGGAACATCTTGACGTTGTTCATGTTGGACTGCCAGTATTTCACATATCCCCCGTGGTCTGCTGTCAGCATCCACATATCATTGTGTGACCAAGTCATAGCCCTTACAGGGCTGTCGTGAGCCTGTAAATTCAGAAACAGAACTTCTAGCAAACACATTCAAATACTGTCTGATCCACACAAACACCGAAGTTACGACTAAACAGCTGCAATGAGGAAATGAGATGATCTAATTACATCTAAGATGTTGGGGGGAAAAATGCTTTACCCTGTATACAATGGTCTTCTAAATAATAAGAGTATTTGCACTTTGTTTCCAAAGTGTTTCTTTATTATTACAAATACTCATAGTACATTCTTGACAACAGTTAATAAAGCAGATGGAGGTGGAACAAGAAGCATTAAGTGAATTGCCTGTAGCCATGGCCTGATATGGGATCAGAGCAGAATAAAAGACTTCTAAGGCTCCCATCACCACTCAGACCACAGACTATGATGAAGAGTGTGAAGATATGTTCCTAAAACATGCTCCAAGACCTCAAGGAAATACACAGAAATCTTGACAGATTACTTTACCTGCAATATTGTTTCAAAATTGAAAGTCAGTCCATTCCATAAAGTGAACTCCCCACTAGATGCACCAGTGACCAAGCGTCTCCCCTCAGGAGTCCACTGCAAAAGAAACATTTAACTAAACTGTGCAAATATAACATTCAAATATTTCTTCACAATCCTCCAAAGAAATCATAAGCTTCTTCAGGGACTCTGTGGAAATGGAAGCTACTAAATGACTTTCCAAAGGATGCGAGAAGGCAAAAATGCAGAACTGTGCCAGAGGACTTTTGACTTTTGAAAGAACAGGACAAAGCCCACTGTAAAAACAATGAAAAACTCTAGTTGTAAAGAAGAAACAGCTTACTGGCACCAATGCATTTCTAGCACACAGTATCCATACTAAACAATACTTGTGGCATCATGGAAAAATTGTTAAAAGTTGCAATGAGACTCAAACATCACAGAGACCAACCTCCTTTCTTTTGAGTCAAGACATGTCAGCTCTCTGACATGAAATGTAGTAAGGAGGGTAGCAATTCCACCCCAGATTCTGAGAGTAAGAACTCTTGTGTACTCATTTCTTCTCCTAAAGCTCTGCTTAGAAAGGGTGGTCACAGAAATAGTCCATACACTGAACATGCTATTTTTATTTGAAGACTATTTAACTGTCATCTCATTCAGTTAACAATCAATCAGTCTGATTTAAATTAAGACAACACAACAAAGTAATTCCAACGCTGTACTCACCCTGACAACAAACACTGGGCATTTTACTTTATTAGTGGATGTCCGAACAAATTTTGTTGTCACAGCATTCATAGGGTTGTTCAGCATTCCTATAGGAGGGACCAACTGTAAAAGAAGAAACAAAAGATTTACTAATGACATTTAAATCAGAAACTTTAAGAAAAGAACACATTTTAAACACACAGTTTTGGAAAAGCCAGGTTGTCATTTGCAGGGACATTACCAGAGGCAAGTTTGCAGAAGTGTTTCAAAGTATGCATGATTTAACAACTGAAACATCTAGAAACAGCATCCTCAAGAGCAGCTTTGCAACCTCAGTGCACCATGAGAGTTCTTGTGCACAGAAATTAAAAGCCTGTCCAACTTTAACAGAACAAAATGTAGAGTGAAGATACCCTCCATAGCTTCAAGGCTTTTTGCAGACACAAAAATAACTTCAGCTGACATGCAGAATCCTTCCTATTTTCTGGACAAATTTTATTTGCACAACTTCATTAGTGAATAGGAAAAATTTACTTACATCATTATAATATCCTGCATCAGGCTGGATCGCTCGCATATCTCGTTGGTCTCTCTGCCATACTCTATTCTGGAAAGAAGAAAACAACCCCTAGCTCATAACAGTGTACCTCATTGCTAAATAACAGAAATGAGAAACACATGGAGATCCTGTTTGGGAGATTCTGAAGTGCTCCAAGGATTTTAGAATGAACTGTGTTAACACTTTGGACTCAGGAAAAGGAACATGTGGAATTTATATTCTGTAAGAAGAAGACTCAGGAATGTTTAAAGTGTTAATTGCATCAGACTGAAACAATTCCAGGAAAGCAGCAGTCCTATGTAACAAGGAACACTACTGTGGTACTCTGCTGCCCCGTGTCAAAGCTTCATTTTCAGGACAAGAATTTACACCATGAGCAGCTGTGCTGATGAATTCCCCACAAAATGCACACAGCAGCAGGAGCTACAAGAGGACCTTCTGAAGTGCAAGCATAAAGACAACACTTCAATTGGCTGAAACTTAGAAGACCAAGGGATAACAACATCTTCAATCAGTTAAATTTTGTGAATTGTCAAACAAAACCTTTCCAAAAACACTTCTCAGGAATTTAGAATTAAATTACTTATTTTGGCTTTGTGCCACAGCCTCTACCAATTTGGATCTGTGCTCGTACTGGAAACGAGATACAATTCTAGGTAAAACATTCCCAGCAGGCACCACTACAGTTTGCTACAACCTATGAAGCCAAGAGCAAATTACATATTTTCTTGGTTGGGTGTTTTTTTCCTACATCCACATTACATTAAATCAGTAGTACTGAAGGCAGCAGATGGAGACCTGATTCTTGTTTTTTGTATGTTGTTACTGCTTTAATAAACAGAATTTTGAGGATGCGTATTCCTGCCACAGTAAAATGGTCCTGGACTTCTATTTTTTTAGAATAGGCCACTATTAATAGAATATCTTTTGGGGCATTCCTAAAACATAAGAACGTGCTTAAAACATTTGATGTTAGAATATATCTTAGAAGATAACAGATTAGTTATGAAGAAAACCATCTAGCTGTTAACACCTACAAGTTGTAACCATGAACTGGCCATAGCAGATGGAATTCATTTCATCGCACTTTTGCAATGCTGCTCTTGCAGCTGCAACAATGCCAATATTTAGATTTGATTATATTTCTTCCAGGGTAACATCCAGTATTTGTAGAATAAATCTTGGATGAGAAAATTGTATTTCTTACGTAATGCCACCCCATCAGGTGAACTAAAGAGCTAGAAATATTTCTTCAAGAGAACTTCACCTTTAAGTTTTTCTCTATTTTTAACTGTATAGAAATTACTTTCAGAGGCCACACCGCAAGCTGAAGAACCATTTAGTAAAAAGATGAGAAAACATTTTTAGTGCCCTGATTTTGGATGGGAAGGGGTAAAGGTTCATCTTCCATTTTGGGAAATTTCTATTTCAAAACAAAAATAAGAACTACACTATTTATAATCAGTTTCTTATGAAAACTCAGAACATCGCACAAGATATTCAACTGCGGGCCAACTTGGAATTTCAAGGCAAAACACAAAAGTTGGCATTTACACAAAATACACAACACGTGCAGTTTTACTGCCAATGCTCAACCTCCCCCTTTTTAATTCACAACATACCAAATTAACAAGCATTTGCAATTTCGGTTGAAAACGCAACAGCAGATCTAGCAAACAAACCGAAAATCACAATCCCAAATACCGAGAAGAATTTAAAAAAGTCTTCTAAACAAAATGTGAAGATTCATTTCCCGACCTCCAAATACTTGATGACAGAAGGATTGTAGTCTATGGTCTTTCTGTTGACAGCTTTCCTCATGCGTTTCCCGTCGAAGGTGAGCTGCTGCATGGCCTGCTGCTGGGCGAAGTCCGGCCGCTTGTAGAAGAGCTGCCGCGGCGCCTGGTGCTGGAAGCGCGGCATGTGGAAGAACCGCGGGGGGGAGCCGATCTCCGTGGCCATGGCTGCGTCCTCCAAGGCTGCAGAGAGAAAAGCCGAGTTAGCAAAAGCAACGGCAACAACCACACTTCGTTCAGCAACTTCAGAGTACAAGGAGCGACAGCTTCAGAAATTCCTGTTTGTTCGTTATCAACACAATGACAAAAATCACACTTCGGCGTACAAGGAGTGGCAGCTTCAGAAATTCCTGTTTCTAGGTGTGTTATCACACAATGACAAAAATCCCACTTCAGCATTGCCCCTAAATTCAGTGTACAAGGAGTGACTCCCTCAGAAATTCCTGTTTGTGTGTTAACAGCACAACGACGAAAATTCCACCTCAGCATCTCCCCTAACTTCAGTGTACAGTGACAGCTTCAGAAATTCCTGTTTCTGTGTTAACAACACAACAATGACAAAAATCCCACCTCAGCGTCTACCGTAACTTTAGTGTACAAAGAGTGGCAGCTTCAGAAATTCCTGTTTCTAGCTGTGTTATCACACAATGACAAAAATCCCACTTCAGCATTGCCCCTAAATGCAGCGTACAACGAGTGACTCCTTCAGAAATTCCCGTTTGTGTGTTAACAGCACGACAAAAATTCCACCCCAGCATCTCCCCTAACTTCAGTGTACAGTGACAGCTTCAGAAATTCCCGTTTCTAGGTGTGTTATCAACACAATGACAAAAATCCCACCTCAGCATCTCCCCTAACTTCAGTGTACAGTGACAGCTTCAGAAATTCCTGTTTCTAAGCAAAAAAAAAGCATTTTCAGATTCCTCTGAATAATTATTATTTTCCCCCTGTGCCACACAACACCAACATCAAAGCAGGTAAGCACTTCTGTATTTCAATAATTCTGTATTGAAATACATTACTATTAAGTTTGCATTACCATCCCTAAACTAACAATGTGGAGGAAAAGAATGTCCTCAGTAAAACAACAGAAATAAATGTAAGAAATGGCAAGAACCTTCAACAGAGGATAGTTCACATTCAATATAAAAAACAGTAAACACCACATTAATAATAAATTAATTTAGCTATTAAAGAATTTTTCAAATGTTGACTCAACATCTTAATTCTGTGACCTAAAAATAAAATTACACTCCTTTCACACAACTTCTTGTAAATGGACCACAGATCACAATCTGCCTATAGGTATATTTTCAATTATGTGACTGCAAAAAAAAAAAAAATCAGTTACACATTTAACAAGGTTTAGTAATAACTAAGACTCACTGAGAACTGTGAAGAAAATATGAGGGGCAGGGAGAAAATTTCAATGTTCAGAATTTTTCTGACAAAGGGAAATGGGTGTAAAACCTAACTTCTCAGTCTAAGAAATCCTTAAATGGTGAGATTATAGCAACTCCTTCAAAGCTGAAAACTACAATATACACAGTCTTTAAAGTGTATACTAACTTCAGACTAAGCACTGACATATGCTGAACCAATGAGAGCTCAGACTTCATTTTGAGCATGTTCTCCCCCATATCCTAAACTCATTTTGGAAAACATTTTAACCAAAAGAAACAAGCACTGTTATCAAGGGAATTTAAAAATGCCTAGAAGCCCTCCTTTGTACAAAGGGTTAAGTGCTTCTACAGAAATAAAATGTGTGTAATAAAAAAAGGGAAATAGCAGATTTCTTTTAAAAGAAGACTACATAATCTGCTTGTAAATTCATGAATGTACTTTCCTAAGTAGTCAAAACACTTCTATCCTCAGTATGAAAGAGCTGTAGTCATTTTAATTGCCAATTTAAAAAAAATTTATCTCACTTTTTTTGATCCCAGTAGTTCAAAAACATTTCCCTTTAAGTAGCAAAATAAAGCTAAGAAACGTGAGCCATCTAAGAGACTGTTTAAAAGCAGCACAGATTTTGATTCCTTTTAAGAGGTTCTTTCTAACCACTAGGAGCAGGCTGCCTTTTCAGTATCAGGCAGTTTGTGGGCACAGAGCAGTGAACAGCTCTGCAAACACAGAACTCAGGCTCTCCTTTCCATGCTAACCAAGTGTGACAGCCAGCTGTGAAACAAGCCACCTACAGCACCCAGCCCCCTTCTACACAAGCCCCAAACTAAAGCCATCACAACTATTCTCCACTCAAGACAAACAAGTTCAAACTAAATCAGCACGTTTCCTTAAACAGAGCAAGGAAATTTAACACCTTTGGCAGGTGCAGCATCTTATTAGATCAACTTGGTAACCGGAATGAAGCGGGGGAAGACTGAGAACAGCTTTCAAAAAACAAAGTTTCATTTGGGGTCTGGCAGGCTGATTTGCCTGAAAGTTGCCCCATTCCAGGTGGTCTAACGAGACCCTACCTGGGTCTGATAGCCTGCAAACACTCCCACTCCAGACCACCACTGGAACACACAGATACAACATTCAGGTTGCCTGAAACAAGGTAACCAAACTTTCTCACACAGGAATTACTTCAAGCACCCCTAAAGCCATCTCGAATTCTCTTAAAACTTGGCAGGAGATACCAAATTGTTGCAAAGAAGGTTTCAAGTGTTAAATATCAAAAGGTAAAATTTTATGGTTGGGGGTTTATATTGAAAAAGAGAAAGCAGGTTCTGCAAACGTGTAAGAACAAGCTGGCATCAAACATACAAGTCCACTAAGTCTCCTAAATGTTATTGAATTGTCAGAGGAAATAACCCAACAAAAACAATCAAAATGCCCCACAAAAACCAACAACACACCACAAGAAGCCCCAGAAACCCAGATGAAATCTCCAATACTACTCTCTCTCATGTCTGAAGTTTGACATTCCCTTACACCAATCACTGCTTCAAACCAGAGGGAAGAAGATATTTTTTCAAAACCACACATCTATACTCCCTAATAGGCAGTGCAAAAATAAATGCCAAAAACTGAGACCCAGAATGCAAAGATCTATGCTGGGGCTTCCAAAAAAAATCTGATCAGCTATATTTGCAAGGAAACACTGCATCCCAAAAATCCCTTTTAGGGAAACGCTGCAAAGCATCAACTTAATACTTTATTTTCATGTTCCAGGAAAAAACGTCTGCTGAAGAAACTTTCTGCACTACTATCACTGGTAAATACAGCATGAAGTGTGATATGGGTCAATTTAGAATGGAATAGTTTTAGGTGAGTCCAACCAGTATCTAGCCTAAATTAGCACACACAACTTTCACTTAAGGTGCTATCCATGTCAGCATAAAGTAGGACCAAAGGCATGAACATGTTAACTACACCTCCTCATGCCCAGAGATCCTGCCACTGTCGTGATTCTGACACGACACGAAGTGACACCACAACTACAACAACGTGACCAGAGATGACACAGGATCAGAAAAATGAAGCATTTATATTCTGTTTCTTCAACTTTTGAGATCACTGCCTCTTATCACAAAAAATCTTCTACCTGAATTTACAAACTCTGAGAAAAGTACTGTTGATCCAGCTGCTTAGGACCATTTTCTTCTATTAATTGCTTCAAATATTATGTTTTATCCACATAATCTCATCACATCATGTAAGCATATAATCTATGAATAGATATGTAAAATATGTGTACATACACGAACAGTGGTGAATATACACAAGTGAACCTTCCAAACAAAGCAGCTTTAGAAAGAAATTGTTTTAGCACACAATTATCACTTGAAATATTTTTCACATTCTGTTCCCCAAGACCTCTATTCAAGTCAGAAAAATATACCCATTCAATGGTTAGCAGTATCCTACTTGGTCTTCTGTTGTGACAAATCAAAGCCTCAGCAGGCTCTCCTTAAGATCTTTTTTATAAACTACAGTGTCAGAATTCAGCACGTCTATAGCTAAAGCTCCTTTTGTATTGGCAGTGTGAGCAGAAACATGCAAACAAATTAGAGGGTACTGTGCAGTCCTGTGTAGTAACATCCAATTTCCTATTTTAAGCAAAGTACCAAACTTTTTCTTTATTTTAGATTCCATCAACAGGAGTTTAAATGGAAGAAACCATATTTTCCTAAATTCACAGAATTACATTTGTTTCCAACATCTGGCATAAGTCACCTCTCATTTTATTGTTTCTGAATAGCAACGTTAACAATCAATTGCTTTTTCTTCTAGTTCATCTTGTCCTTACTGTGATGTGAACTGAATTTATTTTTGCATTCCATTTTTCCACTTGCTGTCCCCATGAACAGCCCTTTTAAAGCCTCACACATTTTGAGACATAAATGTATTTATTTGGGGAGCCTACAGAGCAAGCTTTTCGTTCCTCCCTAGCAGTGCCATAAGGATGCCACATCTATTATTGCCATCAAGCAATCAGAGGGACACTGCTGGAGAACAGAACTAAAAAATGAAAAAAAACTCTCAAGAACCTCACACCCACAGCAGCATGGAGTAAAGGCAGATGGATTTGGGCAGTTTCTTTGCTTTTTGAAAGCAAAAAGTTACATACAATATTAGCCAATTACAGAAAATGGTTACCACTGAATTAAGGCACCCGAATAAGGCTACAAAGGTAATACTGGTATTTAATGTAGTAGCATTATTACTTTATCATCTTATTTTGATATGGTTGGTCCTTCTATATAAAAATTAATCTTTTGCATTAAGTTTTGAAAATTGACAGATTGTGACTTCAATCATGCAACCAAAGCATTTCACACATAATTTCACTAAATCAAAATAAAACAAATTAGGCTACTCAAACCAAACTAAAACCACCAAACTGGTAAAGCTTGGAGAAAAAAAGTAATGGCTTATATTAAATACATCATTACTTACAGGTAGCTCAATACTAAGTTAAAAAAAAAAACAAAACAAAAAAATCCCTGATTTATGCGTGATCTTGACATATTACCTATGGGTTATGCAAACAATAAAGCTTATCATTAATGAAGTGCAGTCAACTGGTAACTAAAACATCCTTGCCTATTTAATAGACATTTTTAACTGAAGGTAAAGAAACTAGGGTGGATCACAGTGAGTTATCAACTGAGTATGTCAAAATAAAAGTGTGTTTCCAATGGTTGGTAGCAAAGAAGGTTATGCTGCAGAGTGCAAGCAGCAGTTACTGTGCAAACCCTGCACTGCTCACTGAGCACAGCATGCTGAAGTTTAAAAGACGTTGCCTGAAATGGCTAAAGCAGCAAAGGAAAACGAGTGCTAAAAATTTCCTGAGTGTATCTATATGATACTTCTTTAAATGTGTATTAGCTCTAGTATAAAGCACACACAGCCTCTAAAGCAAGCACTTTTACAGTGACACAAACAGTGAGAATTGACAGTAGTTATTTGCACTGCAGCAGCTCACAGGAGTTCAAAACATGGTTTGGGACACTTGGTGAAAATCTGGATTGGAGAAGTTTATTGTTCAATACATCTTTCTGTGATTAGCAAAGCACTTTTACATCTACAATGTATAGGTAACTAACTTTTAAAAATTAAGAAGTCCTACTGTCAACAGGCATCTCTGAGAAAACATCACTCTGCACTTTTTAATTTGTGTATTAAGAAATCTAAGTGTATCTGAATAAACACATCTGTTCTGAGAAACAATCATATCAAGTACAATTTAGTTTTATTCCTTTCCCTCTCTTACAGAGTATCAACATTTCTAAAAGATCTGCCTTTCTTTTGTCCTTTGGGAGAATGTGCATCTCTGCTCTGGAGACCAGCACTGGATCCTTCTATGGCTTCCCCTTCCTGAGGAAAGCTCTTTCTTTGTCTCCTCATCCAGCCTCTTTCCTTTCCTGGGAATCCTACCTCTTTCCCAGTGCAAAAGAATTATGTAAAAAGATATATTCCAGACATATATGTTCAAATTTTTACTATATTCAGCAACCATGTTTAGAAAATTAAAAGTTAAATGAATATGCACCTACACACATAACATTTCTCTGTTACACAGAAACAGAGCCAGCCACCCTGGTTAAAGACTGAGAAGAGTGACAGACAAGTTCTTAAAATCATAAAATTCCCAGGCAGAGGATTACACAGAGAAAAAAAAAAATAAAGGATTCTTCCTTTCTGCAAACCATTTACGTAAACCATCTTCCAAATATTTTAAACGAAATGAGATAGACTCAAAATAATTTCTCTTTTAAACAGAAAATGAACCTGAGAAAGATTTGTTTTCAGTCAGGGTTTCTGTACCTCCCTTGCTTCACTCACCAACAGGAACAGAGCACAAGAGGGCTGCAGGTATGCTTAAAACCTGCAATAGCATCAGAAAAACACATTACCAAAGCCACTGTAAAACCAGCACTAGCAGCAGCAAGCTTCTACCACATTTTCCTGAATATATACTTGAAATTTGCCCAAACTAATTTGCATGTCTGTCAATGAATCAACCTCTCACAGCAGATGAGATTTGGTTTCTGCACCACTCAGACAGCATAATTTTTCTAAAGAAAAGATTAATCTTACAGTTCCTTCACTTCACATAAGGTAAAACCACTCAGAACGCACTGACAAAAATATGAAAAAAAACCCCAAACCCCACTATGCCAAATTGCAGATGTAGTGAAAACAGATTAATCTGACCAATTTCTCAAACTCCTTTGTGGTTCCATTTCCTACTGCATTGGAAAAACATTTAATCAGGTTCACAAAACAAGATTGCCCAATGTCTGAAAGTTCTACATCTTTGTGAGACAAAAAAATCAAAAATATCAAGTAATTTTGAGTACTTTTCTTATTACATGTACCTTGCATTATTTTTATTTCAGAACAGGTTTGAGACAGATTAAGCTATTTCATTAGAATATACTGGTATTTTTCCCAATGATTATGAGAGAACTGGTGTATTAAGCAGGATTTAAAAAACAGCTAAAAAACTGGATTCAGTAATGAAGTACAAAGTTGCCCAACTTTTTAATCAAAACCAGACCTGTAACAGTGAAAAAAATTGTGTAAGGTTCTTGACCTCTGAATATTTCAAAATCTTAATCCCACTTTTAAATTACATAAAGGCACTGCAGCATGCATTTCTGTGGATTTTTTATATGCATATCTCAAAAGACTTTCTACAAGGCATGCAGATGTGAGCACAGAAAGTTTAAACTTAAAAGCAAAACCATTCTTACAATTTGAGAGACTCCTTCATTATCTACAGGTGCTGGAGGTCCATAATACAGCAAATCAACAAACTCAAGGCAAAAATACTGCCCTGTGTTATACAACACTGCTATTATGCAACATTCCTATTCTCTGCAGCAAGCACATTTTCCCTGAGCTCTACTGCTCTGCTCCCAACACACATCTGCAACCATTCTCTATTGTATTCTATTTGTGACCCAAACTTTCCTAGAAATGGGGTTTAGATTCTGACCATGCAAATCAAGGGAAAGAATTTAGCAGGTTTCCCCATTCCAGTCACTGTGTTCCAATAAGAAATGTAAAAAAAAAAAAAAAAAAAAAATAGAAATCTCATTTTTTCATTAAAATTCCAGAAGCATACTTCAATTAATAACTGTCTAAGTCACAGTGAACTACTCTGCCCAAAAGACTCACAGATCTGTTCTTATCTGGAAATAATCCAAAGCTTTTTGTTTTATCTACAGTCCAAAATCTACTACACTTGTATGATCAAAACCCCAAACACAGAAGCACTTTTTTTCCCCTTTAACTTCAGTTCTGTACTTTCACAATGCCCAGTTTCACCACAAAGTTCAAACCTTTGGATTTTCAGCAGAACATAAACACACACCCTACGGAGTTTAAAAGGACAGAACATGCAACATGGCAAAATGGGATTGTGTTGATGCAGTTTTGGATTTAAAGGATTTATTCCCTGCAGGAAAAGGAGTGCTGATATTTAATTGACAAAAAGGGCTACACCTTTAAGTTTCACATAAAACCACAATGCTCAAGAACTTCTGAAACAGGAAAGCAAACTTACAGACAAATGGAGCTACCTAAAATCCTAAGGGAGAACAGCCTCAAACAACCAGTCTGAAAATCTCAATTACAGCCTGGGGATAAACTTCAAGAGTTGAGCCTGCTTAGCTGCATGTAAGTTACATACACTTTAACACATTCTTTAAACACTTCTTCAAATTTTAGACTTCTAGTACTCAACAAATACCTCATAATCAAACCACAAATGTTCCTTATTTTATGCTCAGGCTGAACCCTTGACTCATTCCAAAGTAGACATATTTACAGGAGTACATTACATACACTATAAAAAACCCCCAAAATACTTCAGTTCTCAGGACTCAGACAGCTCCTGCTTTACCTCTCTGGCTACAGTAAAGAAAACTGTTTTCATGAGTGTAACAGCCTGGAATCATTGCCTTTCTGCACCTCACAAAAGCAACTTCTGTGAGCTAAAGTTTCTTGAGCTGTACTTCAAAATAAACATGGAAGCAACCACATGCAGCATATGGACACGAGTCTGTTTGCACCTCAGCTAGAAAACAGACAGGATTTGGTCTGCTACCATGATTTTACTATTACTAATTGGATACCTTGGTTTTACCTTAAAGTTTACTTACCGTATTTTTCTTTAATTAAAAATTCTTCCTCCCTCTAAATGTCCCAAATGTCCCTTTACTTCAACTGCTGCTTAGTATTTATCAAGACCCTCATTATAACCTAAACTGTCTTTTATTGTGAGTCCCTGTGATAACAGTAATTCATCTAACTAGCTGAAGACTCACAGCTTGGTTTTCATGCTGCAGTGAGTACTGAGGCTGCCTTACCCTGGAGATGCTGCTTTGTTAGGAAACAAAACTTTAGGACTGATGTATAAAACACATAAACATGTGGTGACAAATACTAAAAAAAAAAAAAAGAAGAAGAATGAAAAGTAGCTTACAAGAAAAAAAACTCCTTTCATCCTAGCTAATCCTAAATAGCAAGACACTCTTCAGCTGGTTATAATATCAAAATTTAGAGAACAAAATAGTCATAGCTGAATCTGTGTGAGATGCTCCTCCCAGTTTCATTCAATATGCAGCTGGCCTTCCTTGTGAGGAGAACATTGCTGTTTCCTATTCACTTGGCACTGACTGAAGTTCTCTGGGTTTCTTCTGTGAGCCTGCTGAGAAGCCAGCCATTCTGCAGCTTGCACAAATCCAGGAGGCTCTGTCTGCCCATGGAGAACTCTGCAGGTCTCCTTGCTGATTTCCAGCTGTTCCTGGTGACCCATTCCTCAAGCCCCTCTTGACCCAAGTACTACTGTTAGGTACATAATGGGATGGACAGGGACAGACAAGAGAGGAGGAGAAAGAGTGACAAGAAATTCTCCAAAACAATTCTTCAGAGAACTTTATTATCAGTGGAAGGGAGAAGGACTAGAAGGACTATGGCAGTTTGTAGAGCAAAACTTAAGCAGGGAAACAGAGCAATTTGTCCTTGCTTCGGGAACAGCCTCCTGAAATTTTGATTATGAAGAAAAATAACGCTCTTATAATCTAGCAACAGTTTCATTCTCCTCATTCACACTGTGGAAAAGAGACATATATTTTAACATGCTAAACATAGTTGAGTATCTGAGACCTTAAGAGCTGCAAATTCAACGCTGACAAGACATCAAAGGCTTATGTGTAAAATCTGGCAATTAGGAAGAGTTGTAACATTACAAAGATTTACTCTTCACAACCTTTATCTGTTAAATGATTACCAAACATATCAAGAACTCTTGCAACATTTGCTTTTGCATAGAAGAGAAGCTGCAAACATCAACAGAATTAAGAAAATCTTTACTTTATGACCCCAGGAATGTTCACTCCCTGCCCCTCTCTCCCCTCTTTAACGTTACTCAGGCCCATCTGACAAAGCAATGCTGCTTGCCATACCAGTTTCTGGGCCAAATAAAGGCAGAAGAGTGTCTTAAGTTTCTGTAATTACACAACTAAAGTCTGGAAGGGGAAGCAGGGGGCAGGATGATAGTGCTACATGTGTGATCATGTGAAAAAATGTGCCTTTATATGGCGAGATGTATAAGAAGGTTTTAAAAAACCCCAAAAAAACAACTAAAAGCAATCTTTTTCAGCAGTTATTAACTGTCCCTCAAAGATCCTTTCTCTACTTGTCTCGCAAAAGAGGTTTCATACTTCACTAGAAACCCCAAGATAAAAGAACTTTTTATTTTGCTGCATATTTTAATGTTAAAACCCACTCACCACCCATATCCATACCCTAACCTGCATCCAGAGGTGGAGACTTCGTGCAACAGAGCCCTCATCTTCTGGGCACCTCAAGGTTATTTACACAGCTTGTGTATTCAGTGTAAGAAAAGAAGAGGTTAAATAACTGTACATCCACAATGCAGAATAAATGGCCTATAACATACTATCCTACAGTATTTTCTTCAGAATATTCAAGAATACTTTTTAAAGGGGTTTTTTTATTCCCTTTTCATAAAAAGATGTAGCAGATGCACACATACGTATCCAAGACAGAAATTTGTTAGGTGCCCCAACAGCAGAGTAGCTAAATTAGCAACTATGTTTATTGTAGAATACACAAATTAATAACAACAGTTGTTATGCCAAGACTTAGCTAATGAAGATACATTGTTAAGCAAAAGTAGTGGACTTGCAGCAAACAATTCAAACATTATTGAATCACACAATGATGCTAAACAAGCCTGATGAACCCTGCTAATCATCAATGCTCCCCATTTTCGTCTTACTGTTGAAGCCAAGGAGTTAAAAACAAACAAAAAACCCAACAAGTCTGATCCAACACATGCTAATTAAGGAAACAGTCAAAGAAAACAGCACTTCTGAAACTATTTTGATCAAATAAAGTTCTGACTGCAGATTGTTTATGTGAAAATCTTCAGAACTGTAGCTTCTCACTATCTGCTTCAGTTAAGATTTGAAAGTCCAGCATATATGCAAACTATTCTTTTGCCAGTTTGGTGTGGAACATTAATGCATAACCCGTTTGCTGATGGCTAGGCCAGAAACTGTTCAATCCCATGAGGAACAAACTTACAATAGGAAAAAATAAAAATAAACAGTGCTGCTAATTGTAGCTATAATTTTATACACTGGGAGTTTGAAACTATCACTTGAGCAGTCCTAAGTTTTGTCAGAAATTTTCACCTGTTTTCAAACATTACAAACCTAGATATTTCTTCTATAGCAAGAAACTTTCAATACTAGAACACTTTCTGAACTGATGAGTGATGTATACACATCTCATACGACTGAAAATGAATTAGAAATACACTCTTTGAACTGGAAAAATCAGAGACAGCTTTTTCCAGGAATATGTCTTCTGATCTTTGCTTGTGGATTACAAGCCATGCAAATGCCCATATACAGTTATGAATATTTATGTACAGATATAGATACACACACACACTGCTAGAAAACATTTAAATTCTTTAGTACGCAGCCTTTGTTTTTACTATTTAGAGTTCAATAGCAGCATGATTTCTGAGTAAAGGAAAATCAAGCTCACACAAACCCTTCCAAGGAGAAAGGACTCAGTGTCAGATTCTCCCTAAGTACAAGAATCATCAAGCTCCTCATGAGAACTACAATTGAGTAGAACAGCACATCACCAGAGAGCTTCAGTTTTGAAAGCTGGAGTTCTCCAGAAGTCTAAAATCCCTTGGCATTTCTTTCCTACTACACATCTCCTGACTTGAGACTATCTGCAAGTTTTTCTCTCAAAAGCAGCACTTTCATCACCAGTTCTAGATCAGTATTTTCATCTTACAACACAGAAAGCTTGGCAGCTGTGGCTTCTATTAGTCAGGAGTCTATAAAGATATTACTAGAAATAGCTACTTCATTTATTAGGTTTAGATTTGCTAAGGAGACTAAAATATTTGCATCCATCCATAAAGAAAGATTGCAAAATACAGTTTGATGACTGATTCTAGTATGACTTTAGCTCCATACTCTGTGATTGAGAAACAGTGCAAACATTGCAGAATGAGCACACTCATTCTGGCTGCACTCCTCCTCCCTGCAATTCTACACAATCCCCAATTCTTCCTGTGGTAGAATTGTAACATTTCACCTGTTTCTGCAAAGAGGTGCAATGGTTTGCTTAAAAACATGGCCCAACAGGAAGGAATTGTCAAAGGTAAGTGGTGCTTTTTACTAGGATGGGGGAAGGAGGACAAGGGTAGAGTTGCTGCTGCCTCTCATGACCTCACAATTTAAGTACAGCAACAGCTACTGAGGGAATTCCAGCACTAAATTACTGAAATGACCCAAATCCAAACTCCTGAGACCAAAATCAAGCAGCCCTGGCTCGACCCTCCCATAATCCTTCCTTCAAGCCAACATCAACATCAGATAACCATACTGGACATGCACCTAAAAACCTGTTCAGTGATCTGAAACTCAGAGCAGCTTGTCAGGAAACTACTGAGAATTCCAGGGAATGACTCCACTGACCCAGGAGGAAAACCAAAGGATCAGAAGCAGGGGAAGTTCCCACTCCACAATGCCATGCCAGACTAGATGACAGCAAAAGTCCCTGGCCTCCAGGCTGTAAATCCAGCACTTCCATCAGCTGGAGCTGTGGTGCAGCTTAACCAGCTCCAACTGCAGCTCCTATCAAACCCAAAGGTGCAGATGAATACTCCTACACCCACAGTAAATAAAATACGAGCCACTGTGCTGCCAAAACTGTGCCATCCCCAGTAACTGCCAAGGACTCCTTGTTATTCAGTCTCTGGCCTCTTTCAAAACAGAAAAGAAAAGGCACATTAACATACTCTTTCGTATGTTTCTTTTGAATTTGGAATAATGATTTAAATGAATTCTCAAATGCTTACACTGCAGAAACAGGGATAAATTCATGTACCCCTGTGCTCATACTGAATTATATAAAACATTATTATACAGAACTGATCAGTGCAAATAAATCTATAGTTCTAGTGACAAAACTGCTTTTGGCCTGTCCCACCAGACTGCTGAACTTCATGGCACTCACTTTTGGGTAAAGTTACAGGTGAGCCACCTAAATTCCAGCTTTGTGATCAAATGCTTCAGATTTGAACTTGGTACTGTAGATACAACCATGATTTTAGGAATGTATTTCCAGAAGAGCTGATCTGTCAGATCAGAACAGTGCACGCTGCCTTCTCAACACGCTCACAATCACCCAGTGCACCCCAAATCAGTGCTACGGCAGAGACAGGGATTTACCATCACCTCCTCTTTCCCACCTCACTGGTTCCAGAACCCGTGTTTAACATCCAGCCCAAAACAGACAAGTGAGCCACACTAAACACAAACTTCCCATTCCTGCTCACAGAAAGGATCACCCTCTACAGCTGGCTGCACCACTGCACCAACTTCTGGACAGGCAGAAGAATTAATAATTTTAATTATTTAAAAGGACCTCAAATTCTAGGTTAAATAAAAATTACAACTACACTGATTGTATTTTCAAAGCTTCAAAAGTAAATAGAATTTTTGAACCAATATACTTAATTATACTGAAGACTAATGAAATAGCACCAAAGAGCTCATATGGCATGTTACTGTTCTTCATATCAAAATCAACTAACAAAGTGAACAGAAAATTGGAAGTGTACAGATTTAACAACAGCGCATGGGAAAAAAATCCTATTTAAAGGAAAACTGAAGATTAAGTTCTAACTCTTTTATTGATAGGAAAAAAAAATGTACCTGGGCTACTTGATGCAATGTATAAGGAGGAAGAAATGTTTTCATTTGCACCTGAAGAATGTGAAAAATTGCTGATACTTTTTAATGTTCTATCTATATTTGTAAGAACACTAATACATAATTGCTTGAAACAACACAAGCTTTCTCAGGGTTAGACAACAGTGACGCTCAACACTGCAGAGAATCTTTCCTTCTGCTGGTGAGAGACAATAGGATATAAGCTGCAATTAGAGAAAGTGCTCAGAACAGAAGCCCAGCTTTGGCACAGAGGTAGAACAGGAGCAGTGTCAGTTCAGTGAGTCCCTTGGTCTCCAGTATCCCTCCACAGGCAGAGTGTGCTGTGCAGACTGAGCCCCTGATCACTGCCCTAAGCAGGGCCTGGAATCACTGCAAACACTGCCTTGACAGCAAATGTGGTGCAAAAGTACTGTTACCACACCAGAGGAACCAGCTTGCTGCTTTCCTGCTAAATGTACACTTCGATCCCCATGGCATGTTTCACAACGTGACTGATACACCCAGACTGAGAGGGGAGAGCAGGCTGAACCAGAAGTGACATTATGAAATGCTGAGTAGTTTTTTTAAACACTAGTGACCAAAAAACCAGATTGCTGGAAAGTTTAGCACCATTTGGAAAACAGGGGACCATGAATGCTCCAAACTAAAGTGAAATTGCTAGCAAAACACAAATCAAAACCAGTTAGCTATCAAAAACTCTACTTCTCTGTTCTTACCTTCAGATATTTTCTACGATAAGAAGCCAAAAACCAAGGTTATCTTAAGGTTTTAATCTTTTGAAAGACCCTTAGCACATCTCCTCCCTACCACCAAGCTCTAACAATGCTCAGTTTTTGTATTAACTACACCAACCAGGCCTGCATACTTGTATTTTTACTTTCAATAGCATAACAATCCTGTATCAAGAATGTAAACATGGCAAAAAACCCCGAATTTTTGTATAATTCACAAACACATGTAGATAGCATCTGTTTTGTTTTTACAACTACTTTTCTAAATTATAACCTCTGTCTGAGGAAGGCAAAAATAATTTTCATTTCCAGTGTTACTGAACCAACTCTTGAAATTCCCTAGACACCTGGCTAGCAGATGCACAAACTGAAATATTTTGCCTGGAATCACCCTAGTACAAATTTAAACCCTATTTCTTCCATATAGCTACTAATGTCTTCTCCACTGTTCATTTTTTCAGGTAAGTCAGAAGACTCCTCTGCTAGGGATGGGAACAAAAGAGGAGACTTCTTATCCCCTCCTCAGATCAAGGTGTCTCTGCTGCAGCAAAAGAAGGCATTCCTAGTACCTCCATCTCAAGCACAATTTGGATTATTAGGCTTTTAGTTCCTGTGCTGATATCACAAATACAAAACTGACAAGAAATTTTCAGTCCAAACAGTCTAATATTTCTTGCTCCAAGGGTTCAATGGAGGACCAACACTTTGGGCAACAGGGAAGGGCTGGCACTGTTTGTAGTGGCTGATACTCAAGTCAAAAGTTTTAGCAGCTCTACGAGTAGCTACTCACACCTAACTTTCCCTGCAGCTCTAAGGTTTTTTCCTCCTCCCAGTCTTTTAATCTATTTTTAGTGGCTACATTTTCAGATCTTCTCATCAGAACTACTACCACACAACTGAACAAGATGTTAAAGAATCAGACTTTTGAATCACATTTAATAATTATATATTCTTAGAGTAAAATTGTGGCAGAATATTGCAGAAAATCACTGAGAAGTAAATGTCAGTTTACTTGAAAAAGAACTTAGGAGCAGGGAACCCTGAAGAATTTTGACTTTTTGCATACTATAAACTCTCTGACAAGCAATATTGCCTCTCTTAAAGGAAGGATGGAGCATAAATTAAGCATAAAAGTTAGAGCATTGGTTTAAGCATAAAATAATAAAAATATGCTGTAAAAAGGATGAGGGACTACTGCCTACATAAAAAAACAGATTCCCAAATAGTAGCCACAAACTGCAAACAAGGATATAATGAGGTACAAGATTTGTAGAGCACAGAACTACTTACCTATGACAATTCTGTCAGACAAATGTGTTGAAGCAATTGCTAATATTAAAATAATAACTGTATTTGAGACTATACAACTATTTACTCATAACAAAGAAGCTAACACTCAGCACGAGAGAAATAACACCCACCTCTAAGAAAGCAGGAAGTTTAATGAGTTCTCTCCAAGGGAAAAACGCTGAGCTATTTTTTCAAGAACACGTCTCCTCTGTTTGCTACCCATGCACACAGGCTGATGAGTCTCAGTCAGTGGAATGTGACACCGCATGATCATCAGCCCCTCCACCACGCCAGCACAAGCGTCTGCTGCACATGGCTGTGTGTTATTACTTTGCAGGGAACATACTCAACATTGTTATTCGACAACTTTATACAGTACAAAACGCGAGCAACAGCCTCTCACGATCCAAAAGAAAACCATAAATAATGGTTTCCCATCCTTTTAATAATGTTTTTTACTCCTACAGAACTAAGACCATTTTTTACTGGCAAATGCAGTCATGTCACTCGGCATTTGAGAAGCTTAAACGCTAACCTGAAACACTACGTCTGTGTTTTTTTCTTCTCTCTCCTCAACAGAGAGAGAATTACCCTTGTGAAGGACTACACAAAGTAAAAATTCGAGGTATCTAACACGGTTCGTAATAGCCGGAGCTTCCCAGCCCTATCTTCAAAGCGGTCACAACACTATCTCCACTCGTAACCAAGGAGAAAGGAAGAATAATACTAAAAACTAATAAAATTAAAATAAGTAGAAAAAAGCAGGATCGAGAGACTACGGCGAAGCCACCAAGTGACACCTGTGCTGTGAAGAGGACAGGGACCCTGCTGTCTGCTTCCAGGCCCGGCCTTCGAGCACACCCCACCACGGAGCCCCGCCGCGGAGCTGGGCCCTAGCTTGGCTCTCGCCGCTCCCCGGGACGCCCCGGCCCGGGGACCCCCTGTTCCCGCCGGCGGCCCCCGCCCTGCCCCGGCCGCGCCGCTCCAGGGCCGCGGCCTAAAGATGGCGGAGGAGGCCGCGCTTCCCTGTCTGTTCACCCGCCCTGCCCAACACTGACCCGCACTCACCACCCAGCCAGCCTCTCGTACCGGGACTACGCGCCCCACCGACACCTCGCCGTCCGCCTCGTCCTCCTGGCCCCGGCAAGCTCCGCCGCCGCCGCCTCACGACCCGCGGCCGCCCGCCATCTTCCCTCCGCCTCCCCCGCCAGCAGCGCACGCGCCCCACGGCAGCGCGCACGCGCACTACGTCAGGGCGCACGGGCGGGGGCGCCGCGCCTGAAGGGCCGCGGGCAACAACGCGCGTGCGCCCTCGCGGTGGGGCGGGACGCGCGCCGCTTCCGCGAGCCCGCGCGGCCGGCGCACCAATCACAGGGCGGAGGCTCACAGGGCTGCGCGCATGCGCAGAGAGCCGGGTCGGGGGCCGTCCCGTGTGTGGTGGGGGCGGAGGGAGCGCCCGGGGTCCCTCAGAGCCGCCGGGCCGGGATCTGCCCCCGACACTCCCGGGAGCCCCGGGCCGACCGGCTCCAGATTGCCAAAAGGGACACGGCTGGCGGCCAGAGCGACAACTGCTTCACGGCACAACCGTGTTATGCGCTGCTCCGTGTTAGTTCTTTCACACTCACCAAACGCCCAGGCGCTACAAAATCCGCCCTGTGTGGCTCCCAGAAATACCTTTGGAATGGGCTGCCCAGGGAGGTGGTGGAGTCACCTTCTCTGGAGATGTTCGAGGAAAGATTGGAGGTGGTTGATACGGTGGTGTTCGCTCAAAGGTTGGACTCCATCTCAGAGGTCTGTTCAAACCGAACTGATTTGATTCCGTGATTCCGTTCTCTGTCCTCCCCGTTACCGGGCTTCAAAACACAACCAAAATCTTCTAATCTCAAGGCTCGGGATAACCTATTTGTGTAGGACAGTGGGAACTCCTAAAATAATTTACAGATCACTAGGTCTGTTACACTCCTCGGTAGCTCTAAGGGTGCTTACAAAGGCCTCATCAAGTAGTAATTGGGGAGTGTAGATAAAGAGGCTTTGTTTCCCTGAATTAGTTGTGGTTAAGACCTAAGAGTCTGTGTGTTTAGAAGAAAATGTCTTAAAGCTGCTTGAACAGAAACATTTTACAGAGTAAACCCAGTTCAGCAGGAGCAGCTACTGGGAAGCATACACTGTATCAAAAGGGGACACTAAGCTTTACAAAATAAAGATTCACCTCCTTCTTTTTTCTCCTTGAGTTATAATTATTCTGACCCTGTAGAACCCTGTGGTCGGTTACAGATTTGTGTGTGGTTCATAGGTTTGCAGGAGCCACTGCCACCCCAGCTCATACACAAATCTATTTGAGGTGATGTGCTCTAGGAGAGGTGAGCCCAAACAGTTGCCATACACCAGTACAGCCTCTCAGCACAGCAGCAACATTACATTTCTAGTAAGACCTGGAAGAATATTTTATTTCTCTCCCTTTTGCAAGATCAGTGAGACTATTGCTAATCATCACAAATAGTATCCTAACACATCTGTCTGCATCTTTGTGCCTCTGCTCTTTTCTGCAAAATTTTCCTTCTTTCAGGCGTGGTAGTAAAATTACAAGGCTTGAAATGTTTTAAGAAGTTTATCCTGAACAAAAGAACACTCCTTTCAACTAAGAGCTAACAATTTGTGCATCTCCCAGCAGCTGAGCTCTGATAACACTGGGTGTGTGATTCCCACAGGCTGCACCAGCAGCCAGCCCTCCACTGTGTCACATTACTTATGGTTTGGTTTCATCTCAGACTTAGGGCAGTTAGCAACCTAGCTAAGGAGTCCATTCTTCCAGAGGTGGATATCTGGCTGTGTTAATATCAAAATTATTTGGTTTCTGCACCTTTTTCTTCCAGCAGGATACAGATCGGGTGTCTGCAATCACTTGGCACAGAACAAGGGAGCAGAGAGGGAGATGCTGCCCCAATGCATTCTCACTGTGATTGTAGTAACAGCTCTGATCCATCCTAAATTGTACTTGGGTTGTTATACTCTTGGGAGTCCCCAGATGTCCAGGATCTATTTATTAAAAAGTTCCTCATTAACAAAATCATAATATGTATGTAATGTTTATAAACCACACAACTTTAATTAAAAAATCTTTCCATTTACCTAAACAATAATAGAAAAATACTGAAGCTGTAAAAATTCACTGTCCCTATCAAACAATAAAACAAACAAACAAAAACCACCACAGAAACTGATGCTGCCCATCACTGAACCTTCTGAGAACCAAGAGCAAGTTTCCGCATCCTTTAGAAATCCCTAAAAAACACAAAATCACATCTATATTTCTGCTAAAAAAAAAAAAAAAGCTGAAAATTTACAAACCAGGGAGAGGGATTAGGGAAGAAACAAATACTCGAGCCACTGGGAAAAGGCCTTTCAGTTTCCTTGCTCTCACAACACGGGGGGTCCTTGCCAAAATACACATGGAACCAACCAAAAGGACAGTGCTGATCTCCAGTCTGAATGCACCTGTGGCAACACAGCACTGGAGTACCCTGCATCCACAACCACCCTCACTCAGCCAGGAGCTGCACTGATCCAGAGGGCAGAGAAACAGCCCAAGTCCTCAGGTTCTTCTGCTCAGATAAAGGGGCTGAGGGTTAACCTTAATACTGGAAGCTGCGTTTAGTCTGAATATCATCGAGAATCTGTTGTAATTCTTCATCTTCAAACCGGCCCTCCAGGCTGCAAGGTAAGAGCAATAAGGAGATATTAAAGGTTTCAGAAATAATCTCTCCCCCTTGATTCATTTCAGTCATTACTCTCTCCTGTCAGTCTCAATATACCATCATCCACCTGTGGAACCACGAGGAACCACCTGTAACATCACTGGAGGAAGAATGCTCTAATCCCTGTGCAGTGCTTCTTCTTTACATGACAAAACTCCATTCTTCCCAGAACCTTCTGCTGAGTAATTTCAAAATGTCTTTTCAGAACAGGCAAGGCAGGTGTAAGCAGACCTCTAAATTAAGTCCATGTAGCTGCATGCTCATAAGTCAGTCCATTCTTGCTATGAAATCTTAATATAAAATCATGGAATGGTTTGGGTTGGAAGGGATCTTGAAGATCACCTCATTCCAACCCCCTGCCATGGATAGGGACACCTTGCACTGCCCCAGGCTGCTCAGAGCCCCACCCAGCCTGGCCTCGGACATTTCCAGGGATGGAGAAGCCACAGCTTCCCTGGGCAACTGTGCCAGGGCCTCACCACCCTCACATGGAAGAATTTCTCCCTAGCATCTAATCTAAATTGACTCTCAGTTTGAAGCCATTCCCTCATCCTGCCGCTACTGCTGTAAAAAGTCTCTTTCCATCTTTCTCGTGGGCTCTTTCCAGGTACTGGGAGTCCACAGTTAGGTCATCCCAAAGCCTTCTATTTAAAATAAATGACAAATAAGGAACAACTGTAATTCAGATGAATGTTTCATCCCCTTCTCTATCTCAGCCCATGAGGCAACCAATCACGACATGAAGAAGCAACTGCTCTCCCCTACATTATCCACAAAACAGTTAATTTGTTCCAAAAGAAAAAAACTCCAAGGAACACAACCACAGCCAGCTAAGAACCCCAATTTAAGAGGGTTACACCTGATCCAGGAAAAGCTCTCCGAAGTGCATCAGGAACATGTACAAAGTGTATTGCTGTCAGATCAGTGGACAGGGGAAGAAAGACCAAGACCAAATGTTCTTCCATCAGGGGAGTTGGATTGAAGAGGGGGTACCAGGGCACGGCTGGCTTTAGTTCACAGGGAGGTATACAGCAGTTTTTGTACAATATCTAAGTGCTTACCTGGGAATCAGAGCTTTTGCTTCCTCGGCTGTCTCAGGACACAAGTTAGCCAAACATGCCAATTCAAACTTATGGAGCTTCTTCTGGAGCAGTAAGCTGTAAGGAAGACAACAATTTGATAAAATTACAAGATAGAAATATAAAGGGGCTTAAACTGAAGCAAATGTTTATCTTTTTGCACACTGCTTTTGGCACTAAAGTAATTTTTTTAAGGATAAAAGACTCATTATATAAATGCAGAGAGGAAAAAAATAAAATTCTATCTGCTAACTTCGCTTCCCCTGAATTATTCTGCAAACTCTAGAAAATCCTCCCGTTTAATGCAATCAGCTGCCAGTGAAATACTGAAAACAAAGCAGTTCAGAAGGCTTGACCGGACGAAGTACAACCCTCCACCAAGAACTTCTTGCCTCGTTAGGAAGACAAAAGACTCAGAATTGAAGAACAAATCGTGCACACCACTAAAATGTACTTTCATAAAACGGGACCAGTATCAGGGATCGCATTCTCTAATACAATGTTTGTTACAGCCTGACTTTCCCGCTCACCTGCGCACGCTGGCGATGGTTTCACGGTTTTTGAAGCGGCTGAAGCGGGCTGTGTAGTTCAAGGTTTTCATGAAGACTTCTGACAGCTCCTGCTCATCCTCCGCACTCTCGTTCTGCTGCTTGCGATGCTCGAGCAGCATGTGCACCTCGGAATTCAGGAGAGTTTCCGCAGTTTCAAATTCTGTAGGCAAATCAGAGAACGCCAGCGTGAAAAAAGGTGGAATGTGTTTGAAAAGGGGAAGTGCAAAAGTGTTGTAATTAATTTAGCTCTGGGTAATAAAGAGCTGAATTGTTTTGTGAATTACTTTCACAATAAAGAAGGGAAAATGTCTTTCATGGCAGTTGTGTGAGCCCTTTTGCCAATGACTGGGCAACATTTCATACTGAAAATGCTGATAAAAATTACACTTCAAGTGACAGTCCAAGGTGTTTGTCTTTTTGACCACATATTTTACACTCATAGACCTAACATTCAGGTATTTTCATATTTGGGCAGTAAATTTTCTTCACCCAATTTTGGTAGAAGTAATGCATGACTTCACACAGAAAAAAATATTTAGAACTCCCAAACTCCACAAAATTCAGAAGTGATGCCACAGTCTTCAAAAGTCTCTGAGCTCTTGAAGTAAATATGAATGCTGTTAACTATTTTCAAAAAGGCTTCATTTATTAGAAAAGTTAATTGAACTACTGAAATTTTATTATCAAAAAATCCCCCAACATTTTAAACAATCTTAAAAATTCCCCCCCTTTTAGCCTGCTCTGAATTAATTCATCATTGCCATAACCACTGTATGTATTCCAATAACAAGAATATCTTTCAACATTACCAGTATGAGCTGTTCAAAGCAACAGAACCAGAGGCTGCATCCCAGAGTGCCCGACAGCACTGTTTTATACAAGCAGATACATGGACTGATAGAAAGGGGCTGGCAACTCTTATTTTGCATTAAGCAGTAAATCAGCTTGGTCTAAACATGAGATTTTAGCATAAAAAACACAACAAACAGTCTTTCAGAACTTCCCTATCGTTCATAACTCAACAACGCAGCAATGCAGCACCGTCTCCATTCCCACCCTCCTTTTTTTTCAGGGTTGCTCTGAGGTGTAAATACATTTCTGGAATTTATACTGAATTAATTTTCTGGAAAAAAAAAATGCAGACAGTAAATGTCCACAGTTACCAACTCTGGATCTGGACAGCTGATTTCCTAACTGCAGTGGTATTCACAGATCTCCAAAACAGATTAGATTGGAAGGGGCCTTAAAGCCCATCCTGTTCCATCCCTGCCGTGACCAGGGACACCCTCCACTAGCCCAGGTTGCTCCAAGCCCTGTCCAACCTGGCCTTGGGCACTTCCAGGGATGGGACAGCCACAGCTTCTATGGGCAATTGCGCCAGGGCCTCACCATCTTCATAGGGAAGAACTCCTGTGTCAAAGAACCACATCACTGAAAAAGCTTATATCAAAAACCAATAACCTTTTCACTAAAACCTGGGGGTTTTTTCTTTTTTTTTAATACCTTACACACACGTAGCGTCCCACCTAAGAACCGCCATATCCTAGCAGTCACAAGATCCTTTAATATAGACAAATCATTTACTATCCTGATTTCTAACACTGGGGGCTGAGGAGCTGCTGGACGGGCCGGGGCGCTGAGCAGCTCCCTGGTCCACGGAGCCTCTCGGCGAGGCTCGTACCCTCACAGGCGGCCGCTGCCGGCCTCCAACCACCACACGACCTCCGGCCCCTCGCCGGCCCCTCTCGCACCTTTAGGGAAGACGAGCTGCGAGGCATCCTCCTCCACGTCTGCCGCCCGCGGGTCACTGCCGCCCGCCGCCATCACCGGAAAGCCGCGGCGGAAAGGGCGGCCCCGCCTCACGGGAGGGCGGGCGGCTCGCGGGGCGGGGGCGGGAGCGGCTCTGGCAGGGTGAGTGCAGGGGGTCTGCTTCCCGTGAGGGTCGGGCACGGCTCTGCCCGTGTGAGGGCTCTCTCTGCCCGTGTGAGGGCTCTCTCTGCCCGTGTGAGGGCTCTCTCTGCCCGTGTGAAGGTTCTCTCTGCCCGTGTGAAGGCTCTCTGCCCGTGTGAGGGCTCTCTCTGCCCGTGTGAGGGCTCTCTCTGCCCGTGTGAGGGCTCTCTCTGCCCGTGTGAAGGCTCTCTCTGCCCGTGTGAGGGCTCTCTCTGCCCGTGTGAAGGTTCTCTCTGCCCGTGTGAAGGCTCTCTGCCCGTGTGAGGGCTCTCTCCCCGTGTGAGGGCTCTCTCTGACCGTGTGAAGGCTCTCTCTCCCCGTGTGAAGGCTCTCTGCCCGTGTGAAGGTTCTCTCTGCCCGTGTGAAGGCTCTCTGCCCGTGTGAGGGCTCTCTCTGACCGTGTGAAGGCTCTCTCTGCCCGTGTGAAGGCTCTCTGCCCGTGTGAAGGCTCTCTCTGCCCGTGTGAGGGCTCTCTGCCCGTGTGAAGGCTCTCTCTGCCCGTGTGAAGGCTCTCTCTGCCCGTGTGAAGGCTCTTTGCCCGTGTGAAGGCTCTCTCTGCCCGTGTGAAGGCTCTCTCTGCCCGTGTGAAGGCTCTTTGCCCGTGTGAGGGCTCTTCCCCTCCTGAGGGACGGGAACGGCTCTGCCCGTGTGAGGGCTGAGGCCGCGGCTGCCTGTTCCTCTCTGTGAAGGGCGGAGGGGCCGGTTCTACCCTGGGCGCTGCTGAGGGTAAAAGAGCTCGGTTGCCGCTGTGAGGCACTGAGGGGATACGAGAGCAGGGGGGGCTGAGTGCTCTCCCAACAAAATAGCCCCCAGATGTGCGGTTAAGCTCGTTTAGTAATTCGCTCCTTTTAGAGAGGGAACGTTGTATGAACAGAGGGCAAATAGCTGGAACAGACCCAGACTCTGCGAGTCCCTGATAAGGAGGGTGCAGCCAGGTGTGGGGTTCGGCCTCTTCTCTCAGGCGACTGGACGAGAGGACACGGTATTGAGATAAGCCAGGTTGAATATCACTAGGAATTTCTTCACAGAAGAGGTGATTAGACATGGGAGTGGGCTGCCCAGGGAGGTGGTGGGGTCACCATCCCTGGAAGTCTTTAAGGAAAGATTGGAGGTGGCACTCAGTGCCACGGTCTGGTTGACAGGGTGGTTTTCACTCGAAGGTTGGACTCGATGATCTGAGAGGTCCTTTCCAACCTCGTCGATTCTGTGATCATGAACCCAAAGTCTTGCAAGGCACAAACCAGGGCCCGAGAGCAGGAGTGTGGGAACACTGAGGGAAACGTACTCATCCTTCGCATGAGCAAACTCTCTTCTTCTGCTCTGTCCTTTAGGAAATAACCAGAGAACCCAAAATTGTGCTGGTGCCTCTCACTTCATAGCAGCATCGTCTGCCCAGGAGGAGCACCTGAGGATGCCGAGGCATCCAATGCATCTTCATTCATACCAGTGGATCAGGCAGCTACAACCAGCTCCATTTCACCACCAGAGCATCCTCCAGCTGGACAGCAAACCCCAACCTTAGGAAAACTGTTACTGTGCCAGAATTTGCAATTGTGCCAGAATCTGCCTCACTGTGATTAACAGACCTCAGACTGTAAGGAAGGAATATTACCATCATAAATAACACACTTCATAATGAAAGTTAATTTTCAGATTATCCAGAAGCAATCTACAGACCCCTAAAATTCATAGGCAGGCTGAAAATTAAGATAGTTCTCCCAACACTGCCAGCAAAGTAACTCAAGGAGCAGTGTTTTCCCTAGGGAGCTCACACAGAAGTGCCTAACCTAAGACTTTTAAAGTAATCATCTTACCAGCCCTTACTATGTCATCATGTGCCCTTAAAGACAGGCAAAAATAGACTGTTGAAGGATTTATGATGAAACCACTCCTGTTCTCATAAACTTGTGTCTGTGCCTAGGTGAATGGTTTCCTGCATGCTGGGAAAAGGAATGAATTAAAAATAAATTAGAAGAATATGAAGAGATCAAATAATAGATTTTTAATATTTATCTGGATAATAAGCATAGCAGAGGAACTGATTGGAAAGCGATTTGCTAAGTGGTACAAGCAGAATGACATTCAGGAAGATGGAATGGAAATATCTTGGGGAACATCTGGCAAATTAAACAATTTCAATTAGGCTTACAAGAAAACAAGGAAATCCATGCCAGACTGAGGAGAGAAGCATTTAAAATCACTTGGAATCCTGATGGCTTCTCAAATAACCCGTCAACTCACAATGTTGTGATTCTCAGAGCAGTAGGTAGCTCACAGAACTTTAAATTATTAATTTCCCTTTCTGTTTTCCCCCAAGGATCATTCTACTTAAGTATACAAAACCAAGATTTTACAGGTACAGTTAAAGAGGCTATAATGAAAGACTAAGTTTATTATCAGTGATGTATTTGGTTAAGGTCTCAATAGCAAAGTAAAAATGTTCCTGAATGGAAGCTGCTTCCCCCCACCTTTTGTAAGAATTTAAAAAATAAACTTGTAAACCCCATAGTAAATATTGTTCAGCTGTTGCAACAAACCAAACGTAGCAGAGTACCTGACCTTTGTTATTTTTTAAAATGCACTGGCTTCTTCCTCACTAATAATGACTGTTTGGGTATTTATCAACAAAGTATGCATAGAAAAGTAAGGTGAGCTTGATTAAAATAGTCACTGACTAAAGGAACTTCCAGACAGCTTTATTGGTGACATTCAAAAATAAACCTATTGAAAAAAAAACAAAACATAGAATACTTGGTCAAATGTAATTTATCATGAACAAAGTCTCATTTATATTTCATATTCCAGGGCAAAAAGCTTTGATCCTTGCTGGAGACATGGTATTGAGTAGCAGATTGTTAGACAGACCTATCAAGGTAATTCCTGTGTTGCTACAGTTTAAATACAGATCCTGGAACAACTAATTGCACCTACACAGACCTTACAGAATGCTCAGCTAAATACCTCAGTGTAATCAAATGTAGGAACAACTAACAACAAGGATATGCTATTGCTAGCATGAACCTATTTTGAATATGCTTTCCTCCTAATTCATCAGCAGAAGCAATGTGGTTTTTCTCGGAGTTTTTTAAGATTTCTAACAGTAATTATCTTTTCTGTGGAGTGCCAGTGTGATAGGAGTAGATCCTTGTGGAGATAATCACCCACTGAGAGCACCATGTGCCACAACAGCCATGCACAAGACATGTGTGATTTTCATCGGGGTACCTAAAGTATAACTATTCAGCTTTAGGTCTTCACACCTAAATTTTACCTTTATTTTTACTCCATTTAAAATTATACATCCAAAACCATAATGAACGAACATGTATGAGCAAAGTTATATTAATATCCAGTAATAAAGTCATAATAAGACTCTGAATGCAGAACTACTTGATCTGTTTTTAAATACATATATGACTGGTATAATTAATTACATAGATTATCAGATGGTTGCATAGTATATAATTTATGCCCAAATTAATCTGATTATAAGAACAGTCTATCTGACCACAGAAAAAATATATAATAATCTATAATTACTAATCTAGATATTGTTCAATTTCTAGAATTATATGCTTGTTCTAAAGAACATGGTAAAAATAGTCTTCTGTGCTTGCTGTGTTTTGAGAGTGATCAGCAAACATATTCACAAATCATCTTTTTCCAGACTGTGGCAAATCCACCTCAGGAACTTTCCTATCCTACTGCTTTATGTACTATCAGTGTCCATATCCATTTATTGAGTTGTATAGGTAAGTATTCTGATTTTAGTTTTTATCTTCAAGATAAAAATGGCATTTCTTCATCACAGATAAAACATTTATTTTTTCTGTTAAAAAATAAAATGCTAGTATTCTTCCTTTGAAATATCCTCTAGAAGTTTCTTCTAATCTTTCTGTAATTTGGTAATTTGGTTTGGTGCTAAATGACTAATTAATTTTGTTTCTCATTTCAAACAGAAGTAACAACAGAAGAAACTGTTTCCAGGAGAATTATCCTGGTTTATATTTAGCCTGGATTGACCTATTTCAGTGTGCAGTCATATGCACCCTTCTACCTGGCCCCATCCTCCCTGTGAGCTGCTGAGTGCTCCTGCAGTCACAGAATGTAATGTGCATGGAAGAACTCTGATGAAAGACAGCAGACAAAGATTTTATGTCGGGTTCAATAGGAAACCAAAACAAAAAAAAAAAAATCAAGTAGGAAAAGCATATGACAGTAAAATACACAAATTAAGCCACTGTATTCCTGCCAATAATGCTGACAGAATATACTTGGTAACTCCCCATGGCACATGAGAGCAGTGGATGGTAGGGATATGGGTAACTTGAGAATCCACAAGGAAACTCAGCTGGAATTCACCTGGAAATCATGTTAGTCACAGCACCCGCCTCACATTGCCTCAGGGATTGACTTTCTAGCTTTTCTAGTGCCAGCACCTGAAAACAGGTTTTTGCTTTGTAGTTGTACTGAGATAAATGAGCTTCTCAGACATATTTAAGTCAAAACTACCCTCCCCCCTGGATTGGTTGGTGTTTTTTTTAGGATTTTATGACTGTTCTTTGACATCCAGGGCTGCCCTTCCCAAGAGCCACAAGCAGAAAATGTAGCATCTGTAATCATACAGCTCCCATAGATAAAGTTAACAATTATCTGAAAACATATGGAAAAAACATGCAAGCCAGAGATCCAGTTCAAAACTATTCTACAATTCAGTTAATTCTATCTCAAAGCAAACATTAAAATAGTAAGAATCGAGAAAGATGGGTATTTTATTCCTCTGAAACTAGGTTTTTAGACCTGGACACTATAGCCCTAAAGTACAGACAATCTGTTCTCAGCTAATTTTAGAATACAAAACCCCAAAAGAACAATTTGGAGTTTCAGATAGATTTACAGTACTCTGTATATATGTACTTTATACATTCCAGCATCATGACAACTGATAGAGAGTTCTTGTCAAGAAAACATTATTTCAGAATACAAAGACACTACAAAGCCATTATTAATGATAGATATTTAATATTTGTTTTTAATTTTCCTACTGTTTTTCCTTTGATTTCTTGTAGTGAGCCTGTTTGATTATTGGTGTGTTTCCAGACAGCTGTCACCCCACTCTGGCAACCTCCCTGGTTTTGAATATGTGGTGTAATTTCCAGGTTTGCTGTTCATACCTGTAATATATTGTTTGTCTTCCTAGATGAGAACAGTTTCATCTTATCCCCCATAAAGGCTATGAGAACTCATATAAAGAGGACAGTACAAATAATCTTTATCCATTATGATTTATTCTCTACAATACTTCATTAGAGGATAGAGTTCAATTATTTACACTCAGAAATTATTATATAGGTAGGAGGCAACCAAGTGTAATATAAAGAATTGGTCTGACGTCTCTGCACTGTAGGTCAAAAGAGGTCTCCTGCTTTAAGGAAATAAATTAACCAAAAAAACCACAACAAAACAACATGTAGTTCCTGAACACAAACAGAAAACAGCACTAATAGTCAGTGAAGACTGCAGAGATTTGTTAATGTACTATGAAAACAAATTATTCTGTGCAAAGGTTAAAATGAACTCTTAGATTTCCTTACAGATTTTCTTTATGTTCTGATAAATTGTAGATATGTGATATTTTGACCATATAACATTCCCAAACTGAAATGGCTTCAATTGAGATTGACTGTTGAACAACATGGAAAAAAAAAAAAAAAAAAGAACCTCACAGTGGAAACATTTCAACACTGACAGACTCCAGTGATCAAAGACATTCTCCTGTAGTTACTGTAAAACAAAGACATTTCATCATTGCAGTGAGATAATTTATCAGTTGTGGTTGTCATGAGAATAAGCCCTTCTAGACCAAAGGCACTTGCTTCTAAGGATGAGTTAATCCAGATCAAACCAGGTAACGGCTGCTTTGAGGAGTAGTTCTAACCAGCTGTCCCAGCCAAACAACCACAGAGAAAATCTCAGATCAATTGGCCACTGATTTTGGTTGTCCCCATCTTGAGGCAATTCAAACTACAGTTTGTGCCTAGTTTTCCTCTTTCATCCTTATGCATAGCTGCCATGTAATGATCTAGAAACGGGATTATTTCCTGAGACCACCTGTCCTTGCCATACATTTCTCTGAGCTGACTGAGCTATTGACAGTTCTCAACTGATTTCATAGCTGGACCCTTATGGGACTAAAGCTGAGAGGGCCTGTTCCTTAGGCAGCAGACCAGTGTTTCTGATCTGCCAGCTTCTCTTCTCACTGCAACAAGACAAGAACACAGTACATATTTAGAGGCATTTATGTTTTGTTTTTTTTTTTTAGCAGACTGAGTGGGGAAATAGAAGTGGGAGAGGATAAGACTTCCCCGGTCCCAAACCATCTGTCCCACTTCAGGCTTAAACCAACCAAGTTACTCAATCCTAAAATTCTGTTCTTTAAAAAAATGACAACTAACCCTCCCCACCCCACCCTTTAGTCATCCCCTAGTCAAAGAAACTGAAATCAGGAAAACACTATACACTGTTGAAGACACAGAACAGGGCAAACACCTGAAAAAGAAACAGGATAGTTGAAAAGCCTGGCACTGTATGCCTGCATGACCAGTCTCACCGAGCGTGCTCAGGGGTGAAGTTTTAGCACCATTTTTTTGCCTTTTTTTAAACCTTTTAGAAATTAAATTCTAACATAGAACACTTGAACAGTAATGAGTGTAGCCCTATGTATCATACTGTTTGACAGCTGAAAGGTGAGTGGTATGCCTGGAGCTGACCCCACCCTCCCCCATCACTACAGGCACCTGGGGGAGTAATTACAAACTGGAGTGGTTTGCAACGAGACTCATTTATTCTCAGCAGCAGAAAGTCACAAAACAATCCTTTCATCTTCAATTGCTTTACAACAACATCACAAGGGAAAAGTGGCAATTTGTAGGAATGACCCAATACAGAAGGAAAGCTGGGTCAATATTGCACCATTATCCAGAGGAATCTCCCTCACATCTCTCTCCTCCAGCAGAACTTAACCAACGTGAAGCAAAACGGCACAAGTTGTGCCTTGCTTCCCTAGGACCAGGAGCAGCACCCTGCAGTTCTCAGCTTCCTACCAGCCCTGTTCCCTGCCATACCACAGCATCATTTCAGGCTTCAAACACCAGCCAATTACAACACACAAGCAGCTCTAAGGATGTGTGCAACCAAACAGCTGTGACTCTGCTGTGCACTTCAGTTTTCTTCCCCAGTCATAACTGACCCTCGGAGAAACTTGGAAAACCAACCAACCAAACCCACCCCAAACTGTATTCTGAAGTCCAGTTATCTCATTGAAAGAGTGTCATAATTCAGAGTTTATGACATGCCTCAATGATGCTGCAGAACAACAACTGATATCTTCCTTTCAGAAGAGCATTCCTTGTGATCATCAACCACGGGAGAAGAAATACAGAATGCACACGAGTTTCATGCACCTTTGGTATTACAGATTTCCCCCACTCACTGCCTGGATGTAGCAATGACTAAGCCGAGTAAGATAAATCTTACCACCAAAACTGAACAGTGCCATTCCATAGGCCTGGAATAAACTGGAACGCTCACAGCCCCTACTCACAGTAGTCATACTGGCTAAAGTGGCTGTTCTATCAAAAGGAAGGTCCCCAAGACTGTTAGCTCAAACTGAAACAAATTTCAGTCACTGGTCTCACTTGTACAACCACAGTCAATGCTCTGCGAACCCCTCCCCAGCCCTAATCCTGTCTCTTACAAGTATTTGGAAACAAAATTTGGTCATAACAAAGACTGTCCAGGGACACTCAAGGATCTCTTCCTCTGTGTGCACCGCATGTGCCATGTCACTCTCTTACAGGCAAAACAGCATTGTACTTCATAGCAGGCTTCATCACCAAGAATCCAACCTACCAAGGATCTGAGCCTTAAAGGCCTCAAGGGTTTATTTAAATAATGGATTAATTTTTCACACGTTTTCTCTCCATGAGGATGGGGTGCTCTCAGGTGTTCGACCCTCCCCAATACCATGATGTCCACCCACGATGCATGGGGACTGCAATCAGCTCTCAGTACACAACAGATACCAGAGGTTAAAAAAAATTAGAAAGAACCTAAAAAATGTTTTGTTGGACTCCGTTGCCCAGGCTGCCAGGGGAATGCTCCTACTTGATCTGGGGGGCTTCCATAACAAACAACTCCAGTTTCCAGAGTGTCAGTAACACCCAGGAACAGATCAGTCCGAAGCAGCACTTTCGCTCCTAAAGGTCTTCTGCACCTCACGACAGTTCGTAGGCATGGAGCCCCAATCCAACTGAACCCCCGCTCGGAGGCAAGGCTGAGATAAGGCTTGGGCCCCTGAAGTCCTGTCACGCTCTCATCCTCCCCCCAGGTCAGCGGGAAGGCAGACTTGGCAACGGAAGCTAGCATCATAAAATGGTGCAGTAATAGAAGTAACTGGACCAGGAAGAGGAGGCGTCTGCCCCGATGATGTCATAGCCGTTGGCAGCAACTGGGGAGTGGGACTGGTCATGCAGCCGTGTGTCAGGAGTAATGATTGTAGAGGGGGGGGGCATGAAGGGTGCCATTCTGGAAACAGTGCTGGCGGGAGGCCATGTACTCTGCATAACTGATTGTCACCTTCTCACTGCGGTACCTGGGGGAACAGGCAGGAAAATAACGTCAGACTACGCAACACAGAGGGACTCGACATAAAACATTCACCCCACACTCCCCCCTTTAGCTCACAGACAACGACGACCAGGAGGAACCCACTGGTGTGAATAACCTATGTGAGCTTGAATTCGCTCCAGTGTCCCAAAAGATGAGTCCTAACCAAAGTGATCATAATTAAAGAGATGCCTGAGGTAGCACACAGGAAATAAATGATGGATTTGTATTCTTTTTATCCACACGCAATGGACCAAAATGGCATGGAAAGTTTGCTGGAAGAAAATTCAACTACAGTGATTAAATAATCAGTATTTCAGTATTGTTTACTTTTGTGGTTATCTCCACATTTGAAAAGGTAGTGACCTTTTGGTCACTAAAATGGAGAAATGGAGAGTGGGTAAAGAGAGATTTATTATAGCACATAAATGACTTAGTCCATGTTGCACAATCAGAATTTCCAAAATGTGAAGTTCCTTTGGAGAGACTGGAGTTTTCCAAGTTCTTCTAAAGCATGCTCAACAACAGCCAGCTACAAAGTGGTTGTGAGTTGCACTTAGGCCACACTATGTGAGATTTTAACAAAAATCTTCATCCTGTCATCTCCTGTTAAAAGAAAACCCTGCACACCCAAATGACCCAAAAAATGACCTGATAAATTAGTGTTTCTATATGAAACCAGAAAGTCCCAGTTTTTACTAACCTAAAGGGGGCAGAAACCAGTAGGACAGCTGGGGTTATAGAAAAGCAAGCAAATTCTGAAAACTGGCCAAATTTGAGTGTGGTTTGGTGTTAAGACAGCTGTCACCTACGAATAGCTACAGCATTCACAAGATGAGCACACTGAGAAAAGGAAGTTCACTGAAAAGATACTGAAAAAAATCAACCTTTTTAACTCTCAAAGGTTCTGCTTCTGATCTTTCACATATATGGTAATAGTAAAACCATTGACACTCCTCTTAGAAAAATGCCAACTTTGATCCTGCAAGGACCAAACATATTGTGCTTAATTCCATGTGCATTATATGCCTAACACATGGCATTTGTGATTTGGTCTTTCACACTACATCTCCTCTGGAACAGGCATAAAGACTTACATCAAGCACACATACTTTAAATCACCCAGAAAACACTATAAAGTAAAATTAAAAGACAACAAATACATCTACTTACCTGGTAAGTTTAATTGTTTTCCTAAAATCATTGGTAATGGGAGCCTTAAAGCCACCTTTCCTGAGTAAGGAGTCTATGGTCTGGATCTGATCCCAGTCTATTGAAAAATAGAAGCAAGGCAAATTTTTCAATATGAAAAATGTTTCAAAAACACAAGAGATGCATTAAAAGGACTCTTGACAAACAAACAACGAAACAGGAGACTCTGAGCTTTAGGAATCCTGGTGTTGAACTGGATGTATAAGGCCTGATACATGCACACTATCTGCACATGCCTACCCCTTTAAACTCATATTTCATGGTCTATGAAAAAGCAATTGCATTTTCCATTCCATGTCTTCTTAGAAAGGTCTGTGCCTCGCTACTGTTTCAGGGACCCCAAATTTTTTCATCATGTGCCACTTAGCTCCCTTGAAAATAAGAAAATACTTAGCTCTTTACATAGACAAACTGGGATTGATGCTCTAGTGATAGCACAGTGCACTGCTATGTGAGAGATCAGAGTTAAAATTCCTACCTTAGTCTTTTGCCCCAGAGCCAGGAGGATGCGACCACTCCACTCTGCTAGGTGGAGGAAAGGAGGAGGCAATATTTTGAGCAGTTACCATGGTGACCACTACTCTATTTGAGTGGGAAGTGTGCTCCAGAGGGGCTGTGTTTCTAGCCCTCCTCTGGAGGACGCTACTTTAGTAAGAATGAGGAGGAAAGTGACTCTCTCCTGTAGGTGCTGTGCAGTGTGCAGTTATCCTAGTTGGTGGGAGAAACATAGAAGAGGAAAGATGCAATGCTGAATGAGGCTGGAAGATCCATACTTTGAGATCCTCTATTTCTTCAGCCCTAAAACATTCTGGCACTAAAATACAGCTGTGCAAAGATATGGGTTGAGACAGGCCAGATGAAAACCCAACAGCAATCGTATCAGGTGTCAGTTGTCAAGATTAAGCCTGGTGGTTCCATGGCACCACTAAGAGGACAGCATTATATTCCAAGCCCCAAATGGATAGATTTTTACCCAGTTCTGTGACACAGTGTACTGGTATGTTTGGCTGCCATCTCAAACCCACCTTGTTCCTTAGCAACCTCAGGTAAATACGTGGCTGTGCGTTTGACACCTTTCTCATTGATGAACTCTATTCTGATCCCATGGATTCCAACCTATAGATGGAAATGAACAGCCAGATAAGAGGTGTTTGCTAGCACTGAGTCCGTGACTGAGTTGTCACTCTCACAACGCTGTGCTTCTCTCTCTCTGGACAGTTTGGCTTTTGCCTGGGTAAGGTCACTCTGCGCTTGCCTGGCAGGTCTCACAAGGAGCTCACTACCCTTCCCAGACAAGTTTCACCAGTGTCCCTGCCACTTCTCCTGAGCTAAGTCTTGTCAGTTTTCCATCTCTTGTGTCACGCAAAAGAGACAAAATCTCTGCATACAAGAGTGATGCCTAAAATTACCCAAATATAAAGACCATATATATATCCCTCTTAAGCGAAATACACGTCCATGTACAAGGTCCTAAAAGCCATTCATACCTTTGGTCTTAACTACTTTTTATTTCCAGTTTCTATCCACACCATCAAAATACTTCCCAGGTTTTTATACATATATTTCTTATTGGGCCAAGTCCATGAACCACTTTCATGTTTCTTTTATTCCTATCCATACCCCGCCCCCAACCAAAAGCATACTGCTAGGCCACCCTCTTCCTTCCTTCCTTCCTTCTAGTTTTCCAGCCCCATTTCTTCTATTCCCAGTCTCTTCTATCCCCATACACCCCTGGAATGAAGGAGATACATCACCATGTACTAACCCGAACCCGAATGAACGAGAGAGTGATGCAGAGTTCCAAATGCACCTGTTCTCACCTCCCAGTCCAGGTAGTCACTGGCATCCTCAAAGTTAGTGAGGAGGGAGACAGAGCAGAAGAGTTTGGGCAGCTCCTCGCGGGTCAGGGGGGGAAATCGGCTGTCCTTAAGTGCACTAAAGGGAAGAGAAGATACATCACCCAATACAAGCACCAAAATAAAGTGTCAGATGCTTAGTTATTCCCCTTTTGATTATGCCTGCATGAAATTACTGCAGAGAAAGTGATTTGCATCTCTCCCTAATTTAATGAACTGTAATACCAGTGGCAAGCTTCCTGATGCTGTCCAATGCCTACTGCAGGTAGAGAGAAATTATGTGCTACAGCTGTCAAAACTGTTAGTATGCAAGACAGATTTGACAGCAGCCTTAAAATGTCAACTGCAACTCACCTTTTGCAAAGATGTTCCACTGCATCCTCATACATCACCTCACTGTAACTATCATACATTCAGGTTTATTTCATTATGAAGCGTATTACAATGAACTATGTTGACCCAACTTCCTAAACTTGAATCCTTACAGATCTTCAGTGAAGAAACTAATTTCATATTTATTTCATTTTTGACAGTTACCTGGTTAATGTATATTCCCTGAGTCCTGAGTGAAGATTCATGGCTGAAAAGGTCCCGATGCAGCCACGAAGCCGCTTGTCTCGCCCCGTCTTCCACGTCACAAAGAGTGGGCTGAAAAGGCAAAAGAAAAGAAAAAGAAACTCTCCAGCCTTTACAGATACTTGGCTGCTAAGGGGAGACAGCCAAGCTATGAAAGAGCCCAAGGTATGAAATTCCTTTGCTTTCTCTCCCTCCGGTAAACCCCAGCAGGCAGGTGTGCTCACCTATCTAGCAAGAACAGAACTTCATGCCCACACCCCCCACATGCAAACCCCAACACTTCCCTCCACCTTTTCAGCACACGCCCTCCTCTCCTGCAGTACTCTGGAAGTCCTCCAAGGATAGCATCCTGGCCAGACTCTGTGCTGTCTTCTAATGAGTGGTTATTTGATCCCACTGAGTACCTGGCAGTATTGGCCTCACTTTGCAGCATCCACTAGTTTCCAGCATAGGTCATATAGAAAATAATGCAGATGATGCAAGTTAGTTCTTTATACTACCATTTCTATAAATCAGATTCACAATAAAAGCTTTTCTTTTTTTTCTTTTTAAGGAATGAAAAGAAATCCAGATTATTTTTTTCTCCCTGTTATCTCCATAAAGATCTGAACTTTAAGCAATATGATAGAATATGATTTTCTGAGATTAAAAAAACATTGACAGGAGTTTTGAAACATCAAGACTGATTTGACAACATAGCTCAGACACTTCCCTCAAACTCTTGAAGCTCTTGTAAGCAATGTACTTCTGCAGCAAACCTTACAAAAATACTAAGATGTTCTGTTCAGACAACAAAAGCAGCGTGGAGTGTGAATGATTTCTCAAACACAGCAACAGAACTTCTTATGTCTAAATAGTGAGAAAATAATGTAAACTGTAGTAATAAATCAATGACCAGAGATGGTCCTCAGAGCAACAATGGAATGAAATCCATCACAGCATAAATCCATCTTTCAGGATCTAGTTACCACCTCTGGCCAACAACAAAAGCACTGCCCAAAAGAGTAATTAGCCCTTGAGTGATAATTGTGAAGGACTTTGCCCACAGAGGAAATGGAAAGATCCTTCCACATCCAACAACAACCTTCTGGCTGGCTTGACCAAAACAGGGGATTTACTGTTCTAGTTATCCAAGAACACTTCAAGGCACTTGCAGAATAGAATTTCTCTAAATTTTCATTTATATATCTCTCCATCTATCTATCTATCTCTCCATCTATCTATCTATCTATCTATCTATCTATCTATCTATCTATCCATCTATCATATGTCAAATGAGCTAACAGAAAAAGAGTGTAAGAAAATACATTAGGAAACTTAAAAAAAAAAAAGATACTAAACTTACACAGGAGATCTCTGAGAAACACTACTGTCACAACTTTTATTAGATTAAGGTAAATGTCCACTAAAATTTTTGAAAGTACTGCTCAGTCCATGGGACACTCACCCCAAACAGAAAAGGCAAGGGAGAACATAAAAACCATCACTCATAGAATAGAAATCTAAGTAAACTGCCCTTCAATGCAAATTGCAGGTTCACATTTTCTATTTACCTCCTTCCCCTTCCAAAGGGAAACAAATCCCACAACCCATCTTTCCACTGAGCTGCAACACAGCTTTATGCATCTATAATAGAAGAGATATTATCAGAGGGGAGAGGATAATTGCATTCAGAAGGCTGTATATTTTAAAATACCTTCAAGCACATTTAAAACCATTTTTCATTGTGGTCAGGACAACAGAGGCATAAAAAGAGATATGATTCTGTACACATAGATAAAATTTCACTATTTTCACTGCAGAGAAGATGATGTTTCTGTCTCTGAAGAATAAATGCACTCAGCAAATTGCAGGTGCAGCTGACAATAAGCCCATTGTTCCAGAGCCCCTCCTTGAAAAGTGTTATTTCCCAGATGTACTGAGAAAAGTCACAACAATCTTTTGTCCATGTTCATCCAAGAGCATTTACTGGTACTTTGCAGCCATATCCTCAGTGGATTATGTCAACTGTTTCTTCCCCAGCGACAACAACCCACTTTATATGTGTTTGATGAGGGTTTTAAGGCTGGGAGGGGAATTTCAGCAACTAAAAATTAGGTTCATCAATTGCAACTAAAAAGGGAATTTTAAAGTAGAAAAATACAGTTTTTTCAGACCAGGGTTTAGCTTGTACTAGGGAAAAACCTGTTACAGAACAGACCTTATGATACAAGTATCTTATTGTCTTCCACTAGAAACTTCCATGGTATAGCTTTAGCACCAGCTTGTAATATCTACTATTAAAAAAAATCAGACTGAAGTACAAAAGTGGCAAAAGTAACCAATGAACTACTTGCACAGGTTCAAAATTGTAACTACTTGCAGTACCCTGAATTGTAACGGGGATATTTCCTTCCTTTGCCAAGTTAATTCAGATGTTACTACAACTACAGTGCCACGGTCTCTCTATTGAACTGAGACCATCACAGCTAAGACTGGAATAAGGGAACTTTATTTCATAGATATCTAACAGCTCCATAATTCCAATCAAGAGTGTTGTCCAGGTGCATATCCCCTCAGGCTGGTGACTGAAATCAATGGTAGTTTTCAATCCATAAATGTAACTTCCATGTTACACTGTTACATTACACTGTTTTATACCAAATCCTGACCTTCACACCTGCTTTTATCATAACTCTAAAAGTTCAGTTTAAAAACCAGTTTAAGAACAGGCTGTGCCTCTTTCTATTCAATCAACAGTCTCTTCTCTGTCTGTTCAGAGAGACTCCTGGTATAAACCTTTGTTTTGCCCAAAAATCTCTCACATTGATATTAACTATGTCAAAAAACATTAATTATACCACAAAAGGCCAAAATGCAAATTATTTCTGTATTTTCACTCTGCTTACTCTTGTACTTGATAACATTTGAAGTTTATTACAAGACTGTCTCAAATGGAGCAGTTCTTCCTTGTGTGCTGCTCTCCAAGACAGCAAACCCCATGCTGTACCCTGGGCTACATCCAACTATTTCCTGGGAGCAACAGCATAAATGCTGAAACACAAGAAAATCCAGGTAAGCATTTGCTGACAGGGGAAGAGAAGGGAAGGGCTGGTTATGCTTTGTTGGTGTGCTGGTCTAAAAGACTTGTAATTATGAGCACAGAAATAACCAGTGAACAATTTTTAACTTTTCAAATCTGGGCATAAAATTCAACCAACTGCTATTCCCCAGAGGACATCTTTCTTGAAACTAGTCAACAGAAAAAGCAACAAAATCCAGCCAGAAATCTCCTCTGACACCAAAAGAATGCAGCTCTATAAAACCATCTCTCTTACCGGCTCAACAGAACAACAGCAAATAACCCTTTGCACTCCAGGTGACAAAATTATAACAGACTGACATCAAATGTTCTAAAGGCAGCCCACTTAGTGCAGGTATGAATACCAGACATACTTCAGTCTGGGGAGTCCCTGGAACTATTTGATATCCTAGTCCAGAGCACTTCTCTATTCATTTGTATTTACAGCATAAAACAGCTTACTCTGCGGCAGCATTCAGAACATGTATCCATAATCCAGCTGGAATAATAACTGCATGGGGGCACAACCTACATCCACCCTGACAGCAGAAAGGTGGGCAGACACTGAATACACGGAAAGAAAGTCCTTGACCTGTTTAAGCCACTGTTCCTTACATCAATTTAAAATTCATTAGCTTAAATTAAGGATGTCAGCAACTTTTTATTTTATCTGTTGTTCTGGAGGAGGCCCCGGAGGAGTGTCAGAAGGTCCATCTGTCATTGATCTTTCCCAAATAATTGTTTCAACAAACATTTTAACAACATTAACATTTCCACACCTACACAGTCAACCTTCAGATAAACATTAGCTAAATCTCACCAAAGTGAAGCATCTTAATAAATCCTTCCCCTCGCTTCTGCTCATACAAATCTCCTTTCCTCCTAACCTTGGTATCGTCCTTGAAAGTTAACTCTCTTGGCAGGGCTGGGCTCATGGTTGGACTCAAAGGTTTTTCCAACCTAAATGATTCTATGATTTCTCCCCACGTTGCCCAGCTAGTACTATCTCCCTAACACATCTTCTATAACTTGTAATTTTTAATTCCCCTCCCTATTAAACCCATTCACTTGGACAGCTGAAAACTTCTTTTGAGTGTCCTTGCCCAATCCTCACCAGCCCAGCACTTGTTTCAGAATGAACTGGAAACTTGTTCCAACTTCTTACTTTATTCCCTTTCCATTTGCTTTGCAGAAGAAAGTCTCTTCCCTTCTCCAAGCCAGTGTCTCACATTAGAAGCTGGAGCTTCTTCAAATTAATGATGTTATTTAACTGGTGTTTCAGTACTGTTTTGTAGGTGGCACCGCTCAGTTATTTTTTTGCAGGGGAATCTACTTACAAGAAGGGGACAAACTTAACCAGAACATTACCATGAAATGGGTTTGCACTCCTCCACAAAGAACACAGTGCCTCATGGAACACATCGACTGAAGAAGCACCACACCTCTTCACACTTTCTCTTTCTGCAGAGCTAAGCATTTTCTCTCTGGAAGGACACTCTTTAAAGCTCACTCACCTCCACCAACAAACAACACTTTAATCTTTTGTGCATTTACAGTGCATCCTTTTGTCTCCAGCAGATAAAGTAAGGAGCAGAATATCCCCTCTCCTCCCTGCACACCACTCTTCCCACTCCCCAAAGGAAACCCCTCACACCCTTCTCCAATCCATCACAGCTCTGGAAGCTGTTTCCCAGCTTTGCTCCCACATAAGGATGTACTCACTAGGGGTCATTGGTAAATCGAGGAAGCCGTGGCTGAGGGAACCCGTAGAGATGACAGTAGAGTACATCAAAGCAATAGCAGCACATCTCTGCTGTCACCACCAGGTTCTTGGTGCTGTTGGCAGTTCCATTGGGCCGAGTAAGTGGGCTCAGAGCTCCTGAAGTGGGATTCATTCGAGTAATCGGGGAATTTCCTGGGCCCAAAGTCAAGTCAGATACGTTCTCCCTTCCATTATTCCCATCTGTATGCTGGTGGTTCTGAAGAGGACCTGAACTGGAGCTTGGTACAGTTGTGGTCTGATTCCCATGACTGTGCGTTCCACTCCCAGACAATTTGGGCTTCTTCACCCCACAACAGCCAGCTGCCAGCTTGGGCTCAAGTGGAGGAACGCAGCGTCTTTTTCCCATCCTGCTTCAAAACTCGCTGCCTGGAGCACTGCAGAACCCTGGCATGGAGGGGTGGGGAGGGGGGAAAAGTATTACACAAAGAGTTACAGGTGAAAAACCAACAGCTGCTTCCTCGCTTCTGTTACAAACGGAGGAAGAAAACCCTCCAAACCACGGGACCAAATACAGCACTAAAGCCAGTTCAGCAGAATGGGTGTTTCCAGAGATAAATTGGAACAGCATGGACACAACATACATGCAATCATACTTTCCAAGGTATTGAACACTTTAACAGGTGACTCATCACAAAAAAAAATGTCACCAGACTTCCCATAAAAAGAACAAAACAGTGGGAAAACAGAAGATAAAAAGACTTGGGACTACAGATATGCCCAATCCACTACTTTTCCTGCTCACTCATTCCTCCTCGGTCAATGCCTGCACCAGTGGCAAAAAAAGTGCATTTCCTTTCCTCATTTCTGAGAGAAGAATGACAGCAGCCCAAAATGACACCTTTGGGGTTGGGCTCCCAGGGGTGTTGCCCTTGATTTAGCACTGGCAAGATCAAAGAGGAGCTAAAAGCAGTGAAACCACCATTTTCTAAGCTACAGACTATTTTCCAGACCACAAACTGGAATCTGCATTTATTTTCTGGGACTGGGTGAATGAATACAGCTCCCAAATAAACATGCAAAGGGTACAGACAAGATGTGCATGACAGGAAGAGCTGAAGCCAGCACGGTCTGAACAGAGAAAAGTGATAATAGCAGGAAACAGGCATGGTATAAAAAACCCCCAGCAACCCAGAACAGCGTTTTGCCTGCAAAGATGAGAATATTAGAATATTAGCCCATGCACCACAAGAAGGGGCAAAACAAACACAGGCAGGAAAGGCTGTGCAGACAGAGATGAACAAACATGATAAGCAAGGATTACAGGCCAGTGGCAGGAACTTAAACGCCATCATCACCATGAGACCTGAATACTCCAGGGGGAAGAAAACCAGGCTGTCAAATGGGGTTCAAAGCACGGGCACGTGAGTCACAGAGAGCACCACGGAGGGATGAAGTCGCACTCAGCTCTCGGGAGTCCCAGGGAACTCTGTGACCACCAGAGCAGCCCTCCAACCCCCCCAAGCTGAGAGCACAAACACAGTACTGGGGGGGGGTGAGGGAAGACACGCATTGAAATTCAGGTTGTGACAACTCCCTCCCTTCTCCGCACGTGCAAAGGCAGTATACTTTGTTCACGAAGTTTCATCGGTCACAGCAGGAGACACAGGATTCAACTGAACCACAACTGGTGTAAGGGGTGCTGAGAGGTGCACTTTGCATGCCTGCGGGGCTTACTCTGCTTAAGGATCCTCACCTCAAAGTTTTAGAAAGACCATAAGGAGCAATTTACAAGACCTAAAAAAAATTACAGTTTTTCCTTTGATCTTTACTTTTGCAATAATAATAAAATAATAAAAAAATCCCACAAAACAAAACAAAAAAAACAAAAAAAAAAAAACCAAAACAAAAGAAACCAAACCAGGCAAAAGAAAAGCATAACTTGACAAAGCGACCACGTAAATTCTCCAGTGCCTATTAAAAGTAACCTGCTCTGGCTCTATGAGGGTGCTGAGCGTTACGAGCCTTCCCCAGTTACCCCTGACGGCTCAGCCGCATTGGGGAAGATAAATCATTATTTATTTATTTGGAAGCACAACACTTCATTCAAGATCGGAGACGTGGCAGGGACAGGGTGTGTGTGGGGGAGCTTCCCCCTCTTCTCTGCAGCACTGGCCTAACAAAGGCGGCCGCTCGGCTGCAGCCCCGCTTCCCGGGAGCGCCCCGCGGGCGGGCGGGGGCACACCGGGACACCGCGGCGGCGGGACGAGCCTCGGGCTCCCGCACACAAACTTTGCCGGGTGTTCGGGAGGGGGGGGTCCCGCAGCCCCGCCGGGTCCAGCTCGGGGAGGCCCCGGGGACCCCCCGTGCCCCTGGCCCGGCCCCCCAAGCAGCACCGGGGCCGCCAGGGGGCGCCGCGGAGCGGGACCCCCCTGCGGCCTCCCCCAGGCCGGGGCGGGCGGGCGGGCGGACGACGGGGCCCCGCCACCCCGGCCTCCCTCACACCGCCGAGGGGTCACCCACCTCCTGCACCCGTCCCGGCTTCTCCTCCGCCTCAGCCCCGCCGCCGCCGCTGCTGCCCCGCAGCCTTCTGCCGCCTCATGGGGCCATGGGCCTGGGCGAGGCACCCCGGAGAAGCGGGCCCGGCGGGCGGGGGAGCGGACAGGGCCCGCCGCGGCCGGGGCTTCCCGGGGCGGCCGGAGGACCGGAGCGAGGCCGCGGGCAGGTCCGCCGCTATCCCGGCAGCCTCCTCCTCCTCCTCCTCCTCCTCCCGGCCGTGAGGTAATGAGGGACGGACACTCATAGTCCGCCAGCCTCCCGGCGGCGCCAACACAACCAAGGCCCCAAGGCGGCCGCTCCGCCCCACGCGCGGAACCATAGAGACGCGCGCTTCCGCGCCCTCCCCGTCACGTGAGCACCGCACGTGCGGGAACAAACAGTTCCGGGAACGGGGACGTCACTCGGCAGCAGTGCCGCGCTGCTATTGGCCAGCGGGGCGATGACGCCATTAATGGGAGGGGGCGAGGCGGGGAGAGTCCATTGAGCGGCTCGAAGTGGGGGGAGTCTTTCCGCTCCCTCCTGCCCCCCCTCCGCTGCCTGCAGCGTTGGTCCGGTCGGTGTGAGGGGAGAGCGAGGTTCCGGCCCGGCCCTGAGGGAGCAACAGCTCCCGCTCGTTATTTAGTTATAACTAAGTAACTTTAGTTACAGCCGCGTGTAATGTAGTTAGGGCTGGAACCACAGATAGCATAACGGCACCAACGCAGAAATTACTTTAGTATTTCCAGATGCCAACAGGGCACCCTAATCCTTCCCTCAACCCTTCACAGCGCCATAAAGACCAAATCACAGAAGCAGTTACTTCGTCAAGGGTTTCAGGACATGGTTAGAAGCTGCACCCAACAGAGAATTCCCTGGCAGCGGGTGGTTTGGGGGCAGTGGAGGGGACAAGGGCTGTTGTGGCTGTACCAGGTGTGATTGGTGTAAATAAGAGACGGGATAGAGAAAACAGCAGCGCTCATTCCTGATTCCCTTCTGACAACACCGGTGGAACACCTGGGCAAGAAGAAGAGCAACCTTTGCATAGCCCAGAATACCCACACTGCACATTGAACCCCGAGAGACGAACTGGCTGAACCCTTTCATGTTTGCAAAATGGAATTTATGCCATTTCTGATCTCAGCTGAAGCAATAAATAAGAGGCATAAAAATGTTAGCTGGAGAAATCTGAATGTCAGTGGATCTTACTGTCTCCTATGGAATAGAATCACAGAATGGTTTAGGTAGGAAAGCAGCTTCAAGCTTGTTTTTGTTCCACCCTCTGCCATGGGCTGGGACACCTCCTACAGTTTGCTCCTGGCCTTCAGCATTACCGAATTTACATGGTTTCACAAGAGAAGCACTGTACTTATTGCCATTCTAAGGTTATGGAACAACATCATCCTTTTAAGTCTAGATGGCAGCCTTGAATAACAACTTATGAAAACTAAGGTTACAAAGAATTGGGTGAGAATACCCAGAACAGATCCAAACAGCTCCCAACTTTTGCAGTGCTTAAAAGAATCCTTCCCTCTTCCCTTCTTCCCCCACATACCTCACTCTTAAGTGCAATCCGAGAGCAAAAAGCCCTTTGCCAAGATAGGAAACAGTTCCCAACCCTACAAAAGTCTACTTCATAATCACCAGACAGCCTCTTGTAGAGTCCTTAGGAACCTGGGAGTGTTGGTGCTGTGTTTCATTACCCTGACAACATCAAATTGTGCATGGTCTTCTGTTCCTGAAGCACAAGAAATGTGATAGCAGCAATTTAATTCCCACCTTTTCTCACCTTACCTCTATTTTTAATTTCAACATATACACACAACTACTGTAACTTTCCTAATATTGAAGTTACAATATCATTATATTAGAATTGTATCTTACAATGGAAGTGGCTTCATTTGAACAAGCAGAATCAAGCTAATATGAAAAACTGCCATCCAAAGCTGAAATAAACTCGGCTTGCATGTGTTAAAAACACAAACACAGTGTGAATATGGACATTCTACTTACATCCTACTTCTCTAATTATAAAAATCAGGAAATAAAAATTATTCCCTATGCACTTTTCATCCAAGTTCTGAATAAAGGTAAGTTAACAGCATTGTAACTGGATAAGGAAAAGAACATACTCTTAACAGAGTTAGTTCATGACACTGAAGTTTCCTGCTGAGGAGACTAAAAATGAAGTGATTTAGCAATTTTTCTAAATTATTAAGGTTAAATGCACAAGTGCAAGGGGGATAATCCCTATTTCATCTTTTGGACCTGAACAGGGGAACTACATTAATTACTCACCCTCCACAGTGCTGGCTGGTTCCCAACATGCTCTTTCCTCTTCCTTCAGGATTCTTCCAAAGCTTCAAAGCTTGAAGAGTTTAACAAAGGTACACAAACTGCTCACATACAAAACCCTCCAATTCCTTTATTCATGTTTTCAGGATGTATGTGGTACATACAATTAACATTACACCAGCTACAGCACCTCTGTTGCAAGAGGTACCTCAACACAAGTATCCCAGGGCACCAACACAGACACAGACACTATGATATCACTTTGAAATTATTTCCCCCCTCCCCCCCCCCCTTTTTTTTTTCCTTTTTTTCTTGTTTTCTTTTTTTTTGTTTTCCTTAACCTTGACAGTTAGGACTTCTGAGCTGTTGGAGATTCTTTGTGGCAGATCCCCTAGTGCAGTGGCACTGGTGTAAAAGGCTGCTTTAGACACTGGAAGGTCAGAATGAGAACTGAATGGGGTAACTGAAAGAGGTGCCATTTCCACTGCTTGGCTGGCTGTCTGGGTCCATAGCTGTATGTCAGCCTCCTGGAGTCCCCTGTACAACCTCCTGCCTTACAGGTGTGTCCATACCTGACACAACGGGAGTTAAACAGTGGGACTGGAAAGACTTTAAAAAGGGATGAGCCTGAGAGAAATCTTTGTTCATTATGACCAGATCAAGGACAATCCCTTCAGGTCACCAGGCTTCACGTGTCCATCTGTTCCCTAAACTCATCCTTTTTTATTCCGGTGCTCTGCTTAAAAATAAACCCAAACTACAAAAAGGTTCAGCTCCATTCTGTACATGTTCTCCATTTCCAAAGTCATTAGTCTGCATTCAGACCTTCTCCTTTCGCTTCAATTTGGACACTTTCTTGACAGTTCCATTCTTGTTTAGCAGCTTCAAAACACGATCCTTGTGATCCAAGACCTTTAGCATGGAGTCTCGAGCCTCATTGATTTGATCCATCACGAGTTTACACCTCTGCATGTTCCCCTGAAAGGAAACACTTGCCATTAACCACAGAATGCCTGCTCTAAGCAATTCTTTTCAATTTCCCTGCTTGTGCCCCTTGTAAATGATGACACAGGAAGTGAACCCACACGGGGTTTTTTAGGTCAGCTTTAGCTTCTACTGACAGCAGTAGGATGCCTTGTAACTAAGGTGGTTTTGGGTTGAGAGGCCACAGGACTTACCTGTATCAGTTCATTGATTCGATGCAAGTCATCATCAGTCGCAGCCTTTTTCTTTGGGATGAGTCCCTCCTGCAGGGCAGTCAGCCTCTCATACACGTCGTGCTCCAGGTTTGTCTAAAAGACATCAGCCCTTCATGAGAAGGGTCACTGCCAAGCCAGCAAACACTCGCCCGTGTTAAGAAAGCTACACAGAAACAGTGATAATCCATTCCCCTCTCAGCTGCCCTGGTCAGTGATTCAGAAGATGGAGCTTCTGATAAAATGTGGCACTATCATTCCTTTTAACATCCTATTTACAGGATTGCTCCTCTTCTGAAAAAACATGGATCCTATCACAACTGCTTCCCCTACTGCTCACAATACTATTCCAGGAATGCAGAGGTTTTGGGGAGTTTGGTGCTAAAATGCAGAGCACCTACCTCACCCCCAACCTGAAACAGAAGCATCCAGGAATGTGGATCAGTGCTGCCTCCTCAGATCAGCCGCACCATCCCAAACAGACGCTTCTTCAGACCTGTGCATCAGCAGGAGGGAGTTGCCAGTTTTGATCATCTGTACAAAATACATCAGCTCTTATGTCTGGATCAAAACCAACACTCCAAGTTTCCAAGCCACTTATGCCACATTCCTGAGAAAGGGGAAAGCATGTCCCACTCCCTTTGGGCACTACACACCAGCTCCTTTAGGGCATCCCGATGTACTGAGTTTGTAACAACGTCTTCCTGTCTTACACAGCTCTGTGTTCCCCCCGTGTTGCAGGAAGCTCCAAGCCCCATGCACCTACCAGCTGTAGTAGCTGCGCTGCACAGAGATGGACCTTCCACCCTTGAGCACGACAGGACACACCCTTCTGATTGGCAATCTCTTGCAGCATGGCCTTCTTCTCTTCTGTCAGCAGGAAACACGAGAATACAGTACTTAAACTTCAGAAGTTGGCCAGGCCTCTCTTCTCAAACAACAATTAACCCAAGTTTTGCTTCCTCTACATCCTAATTACTGAGCAACATTTTGATTTAGACAGGAACGTGACTTCCCATCTGCCATGTACCTGACTGCTGCTCTCACTGACTAGGAGGTAATCTCTACTTCCAGAAAGATTATATCATAACCCATTTTCTTCTCATGGAAAGAATGCAGTGCTCAGTGTTTCAAACACCTGGCACAAACAAGTACATGGTCCATCTTGTACTACTTCTAGATGTATTTGCACAGTTGTGAAATCCAGTGTGCTTAAAAACACCTAAAAGGTCTGGAATACAGTATCTGATCTCTGTTTTCCCTGCATTAGGTAAAAATGTCTTCTTTAAAAGCCCATTTGTTACTTGACAAGATAAATATAAAATGTTTGTGATCAAACTGGCAAGTGTTAGGTGGCAAATGAGGAAACTCAGCTGCGGCCTATCGCCACAGCACATCACTTTTACAAGGATGCCTTTTGTGAGCAAGTGTCCATCACTGCACATAAGCAGCCCATCAATAACCACACCATTTTTTCGTTTACAAAACTAGAGCTAGTGGTGTGCAGGCTCCCCGCCCTGCTCCTGGTGCTGGCAGGGACTGACCTTTGACGCGGACGTCGCTGTATCTCTGGAAGTGGTGGTAAGCCGCTTTCCAGGGGTTGCGGTAGTGACGGAGCAGCGTGATCGGCGGCCTGGGACGCACAGGGACGTATCTCACACCCTCCTCATCTACAAAAGGATCCACAACTGCATTCAGTGAAAGCACCTTGGCACCCACAAGAACGCCAGCAGCGGATCAGCGAGCGCCACCTCATACAAACTGTGTGTTGAGAAAACTCATTTCCCCTGACATTTTCCCAGCAAAAAAAGTGGTGAGGAATTGGATTCTCTATTACTCGTATTTAGGAAGTGGGAATGTCACAGAGCATCTTCTCTGAGAAACAAACACAAGAGAAACTACAGACCCCTGAATAAGAACAAAGACATCAGAGATGTCATTACCTATATACTCCTTTGGAGGAGACTTTCGCTTCTCTGCCTTCACCAGCAAGCTCTTGGCAGTGGATTTCTCATCATCAGTGCTGTTTGTTTCCATCATGTCCCCTTCCTCTGTGGAGATGACATGCTGCTGCTTACGGGGTTTCTTCCTCGGTGAGGCACCAGGTGGCAAATCACTTGGAGGCATGGAAAGATTGTTGGCCAGCAGTGCCAAAGATGGAGACACAGTACTTGTAGTCAAAGGAGGGACTGCTGAGAAGGAAAGGGAAGAACCCAAACCATCAGCAGTGGGAAGGTAATGCATTGTTTGAACACTATCTCCAACAATAGCTCCTGTTTCAGCACAGTGTGAGGACATGATGTGCACTAACAGGCCAGATATTAAACCAGCAGTAACTATTAGGACAAGCCTATAAGCTGAAGTCTTTAGTGCCTCACATACATAAAGAATGAGAGCAGAGCCAACTGTCCCTCAGTTGCTTCATATATGAAGCTTATGTTAACGTTATAAAAAGGAGTCATGCTAACATCTGGCTGTGTTACTGTAAAAAAATAAAAAACCCTCTGTATGTACACCAGCACAGGTCACTGTCATAGTAAGCAAATCCCTACTAGATAGGAGAGTCAGATGGAATCAAAGCAGGACTGCAACTTTTCTTCTTGCAGGAGTCTGTACTGCCAAGCCCTCAGCACTGCAGGTCACTGCACCAACCAACACACCTGTGCAGCTGGCAGCAGCATCTGAGGGAACACTCCCTGAACTTGGAGGGACAATCAGCTACGACCAAGGCTGCAGCACAATATTTCTGGGATGGGTTCTCTTGACAATTTGGCCACAAATGCCAGGGAGAGACAGAAGAACCCCAAAGAGCTTAATTCTATCTGCCCATGCTCCAGACATCTGCAGCAAGGAGTTGCTTCCTCACAGGACAACACACAGCTTCAAAGAGAGTGATAAAACCAACAGCTAAACCTGCTAAGCATGAATGTGGGATGCATTCCTATCACTTTGCCACTATATAGTGCCTAATAAGATCTGTAAGGATCTGAGTTTACTGACCATGCCATTTGATAGCAAGTATGGCCAGGCTGGATAAATAAGGCATGAATATTTTGAAAAGTTCTAGAGAAAAATATGCATTAATCACATGAGGGCCCTAGGAAGTCCTACTCTGGCTATGAATTCCTCACATACAAGAAAGGCCACTGGATCTGAACAGTAGGATTTGTAAACAAACTGAATTTAACTGAGCTGCTCCATAATATGTCAGTACCACCACTGAGCATGTGCAATTTAGGCAGGGAATTCACACAGACTCTTTGGAGCTGGATCATTTGAACATGAACAAAGCAGACAAAATATGAAGTGGTTTCACAGGGGAATTAGGAAAAAGGCAAAAAAGATCTTTATAAAGCATTTGGGAACTCTAGTATTCGGTGCTACCATGGAAGAGATGTCCTTTCATTTTCAAGATTAAACTGTTGAAATCCTCCTAATTCCTCCACTGTCTCAAAAAAAAAAAAAAAAAAAAGAAAAAAAGAAAAGCAACCTGACAATTCCCAGTCACCTACCAGATACCGGTCTCATGATATCCATAGGCTCCATTTCCTCTTTGATTTTGATCTCTGGTACCACAGGGCCCAGCACTGCTGACAGGGCCCCACTCATGGTGGATGGAGGAGCAGGTGCTGCCACGATGGCGGTGGAAGTTGGTGGGGCAGCTGCAACAGCTCCTGGGATGGTGGAGAGTGCTGCTGCAGGCTGGGAGGTGGGACTGGCGGCTGCGATGATGGTGGGAATGGCAGAGGGGGGCTGCTGGGAGGTCGGGGGAACTGTGATGGTGGGCTGCTCTCCACCTTGGTTACACACTGCCTCCATAGACACGGGGACTGGAGCGGCCATGGACACGTGGATTTCAGGCTTTGGCTTGCCGCTGTAGCACAAAGGACAGTAAAGCAAAGTGAAGTGAATTGTATCTCTCTCGGTTGTGAGCACCCAGCCCAAAAGGAACAAGCCAAACTGGACTCGGACTAGCCAGTTTTTCTGCACCCTCCTGGCTCAGTAAAGTGTTTAACAACAGGAGAAGGCTTAATCTCAATTATATTTCCTCCTCGAGAGGAGGAGGAAAATATCCTTTGAAAAATCTCCTTTCTAATCCTTTGTATTGATTACAGATACTACTTTTTCCACTCACTGTGACAAACAAATCTCATTACTAATTCCAGGTAATTTCAAAATACTTGTAAAAGGATCAAAACAGTTTTACAATGCAGCCAAAGAGGAACTTTTACCCAAACTGTACTGACCCCATCCTCTGCAGGAGCTCCCAATGTGGCTTACAGTTATAAAACAAGAAATTGTAAAGCCACTGAACTCAAGTGAAGGAGGGCAGAAATTGCATTTACCTTTCCTAAGCATTAATTTTCAAGTACTGTAGAAAAATGTTTTGAGGCTTATCTCCCCTTACAATAGCACAGGGTTTTTGTTTGTTTCTGAGAAAGCTCATCACCACAGCTTTTAAAGGTCATTTCCTCAGCTTCACAAGCAACAGAAGTTGTCAAGGCTGTTTGAGTTTGTCACAAATTCAAAATAGATCGTTTCCCAAAAGAAAGATAAATGCTCCAACAGCCGAAGAACACAACTCAAAGAAATATAATGAAACTATTATGCTGTAGTTGGCTGTTTCCTAAAGTCTTACCCAGCAGGCCTTGGTGATCCAGAGGTGCTTCGCATCGTGCTCTCCACACGTGTGCTGGCCACTTCAGGTGGCTGAGGGGGAATTAAGCTTTTCCGGACAGCCAGCCTGAAAAAGACAGACAGATCTAGGATTCCCACCTCCCTGGTGCAAAGACAAACACCCCTGAGAGCAAAGAAATCAGCTCTCTTACACAAACCAGGGCAGGAGTTATGGCTGGAGCACTGCTCTCTGTCTTCAGTGTAACCGATTCACTACACAAAGGGTCTTATTTTGCTTTTCAGATTAGGCATTTTATTTTCTTTTAAAATAACAGATCAGTTGCTCTGGCCTAGTCTCACCCAATTTAGGGCTTCTCCAAGAATACCAGCTTTACTTTCATCCTGTCAGTGAGAACACTTTGCTGCAACTGCCAGGCTCCAGCAGGGGCCATGCCCTGTCCAGAACTCCTGCTTTAAGACTGAGCAAATTGTCTGGAACTAAACAGTGCTCAGATGGCATCTGCTCCCTTTAGCTGGACCTGATTGTCAGAGCCTGACTCCAGAACCTCAAGGGTGAGTGTGGATATTAGGAAGATAAGGCTGATTAAGGTATTTTAGGGACTATTTATTCTTCTGTGGGACTGCAAGTCAAATTGCTGTCCAAAATAATCAACCTCTCAAATCGAAACAGTTTTTAATGATCTACTTGACTCTTAAACTTCTCTTTTCAGTTTTACAGCCTGCAGCCTCTCTGCATTAAAAAAAAAGTTTCCACCCACATAGAAAACAGGCAATTTTAATCTCACAGGACACATTAGTTCCAAACGTTTTCAGTTGCTAGCTGGGAGGAAATGCATTGTTAATTCTAAAGCTGTCTCTTGCCTCTTTATTAAGGCATTTAAAAATAGACAGGCAACATAAAATATTTTAAGAGTTTAAGTTACTCCCTCTCTTTTTCCCAATGAGATTTCACAGCACGGTACAAATCCTATCCTTTCCACTCATCCACATATTTTTTCCAAGAAAAGCACTGAAGACCAAGCACCCAATTCTAATTTTAGTAGACTGTGAGCTCTTTCTTCTTATCACACTAAACAAGAAAGCCTCAAATCCACTTTCCCTCAAAAGGTCTCTTTCAAGATCTAGAAGACAAACTGTCCTTCCAATTTTATTACTGACACTACAGAAAACTATATCCTGCCCTGGGGGAGGAAAAGAATTGTTTCACTGATCAGCAGGTTACTTGCAACCACTGCTGACTGAATAATCTGCTAGAGTATTCCTTCTCTCCACTGAAATGATTCCATTTGGCTGGGCTGGATTGTGTGAAGTGTCACCCACAGTGACCCTCAGTCCTACTCACCCATCCGTGGCTGGTTTCTTGCGAAGGATGCTCGGGCGTGGGGAGGAGCCCTGGGCTGGAGCACTGGCACTGGCACTCTGGTTGTGGGTTTGCACAACTGTAGTCGCTGCAGAAGCAGTGTTGAAGGTGTTGCTAATAGGATTGGCTACAATGGTGGCTCCATCTGCCAAGACTACTGCTGGGAAGGATGGACATGGACACAGCAGAGACAAAAACAGAGAGTGGAAAGCAGCAGTTACTTAATGGAATGTGATGACAAAGCAGGTGTCTGCAGAGCATATGCTGTCCATTCTCTGAGTCCCTCAGTCTCTAACTGCAGTGTTTTCAGACGCCTTTGTAAGCAGTACCGTTGCCATGAGCAATCTGATCACTGAACCTTCCACAGGGAAGACAGAAACTACTTCCTGCCTAACAAAAGCTTCTAGGGAAATAATCTTTTCCAGAAGACAATGAAAAGGCAGAAATCACTAGGGAGATCACCAACACAACTGGGTCAACAGAGCAACACTTCTGGTAGAGCCCATGTGGCAACACATGCCAGTTGTACATAAGCTACATCAGCTGTGTTTGCATTCTGACCTTCTGCCAGAGCCTGTCTGGCCAACTGAGGGATGCAGAGCATGTGGACAGCCAGGAAGTCACTGTGCAGTGCCTGCCAGCTATGCAACAGTATATTCTCTTCGATGCCACATCCCATTCCTCCAGGAAGTTGTTGGGGCTTCATCAGACCAATCATTTATAATGAAAGATGGTTTCTGTCACAGCCCAAGATCAGGTTATCAGCAGAAGGCACCTGGCTGTATTCTAGTTGCTCTGGGATACAATGCACAGCCAGAGAACACTGCTCACTTGTGAGTTACTTTTCCTACTGAAGGCCTTGGTTGAAGCTCAGGCACTACCAGTCTCTTTTCCACTGAAGTAACCCATCCAAGGCTACCCACACACTCCACCTAGCACGCTTTAAGAATAAATCACTTCAGAAACAGGCAACAGGTATTTGCTGGGAGAACACGTGCATGGATGTATTCAGTGACCAGAGAGACTGCAACAACGTAATCAGTCAGACCCAAATGTGCAGGACAGCAGCTCAGCTGCTCAAGTGAGGACTTGGCTGGTTGCTCTTACCTGAGGTCTTGGTGTCTCCCGGTGGCTGCTGGGCACCGATGGGCGCTGGCTGCAGCCCCTGCGTGCCCATGGGTGCAGCAGGGTGCAGCCCCTGGGTCCCAATGGGAGCTGGCTGGATGCCCTGGGCACTGATGGGGGCTGGCTGGATGCCCTGGGCACTGATGGGGGCTGGCTGGATGCCCTGGATGTGCCGGGCGTGAGATGCATCGACTGTCATCAGCTGCATGGGGTTCAGGTGCACAGTGGAGGCCACTCCCACACCAGTCTGAGCTGTGATGGCCGAGTTGGGCGCCTGGGCTGAAACTGGGAGCAACACAGACACCTCACCAGCAGGCACCTCAGTTTCCCCTACCACCTCCTGCTCATATACTAACTTTTCAAAGACTTTTTTTTTTTTTTTGCTTTGAAAAATTAATTTGCCGGTGTGCTTGGTGCAGTGGTAGATATGAGAGTAGAGAAGATTGTCTGCCAGAAGAATTAAACGTTACTCTTGATTTTCACTCCATTTATTATTTCTAATTGGAGCAAGAGAGAAAAGATCAGTTTAACTCTGCTTTTAGGTAGACTCAAATTACAGTCTCAGAATGCTGTGCTCTATTTCTGCCCACTATATTATTTTATGACACTTGCAAGTACCAACACTTGGCATTTTTTCCTGCTTCAAAAATAGATTAAAAGTAATCAGAAATTTCCTGTGCTCTGAAGTTGACCAAAACTTTATCTGGTCTCAGAATGGGCTCACAATTATAGGCTGGATCCCACAGCTCAAATGACCACAATTACCTTTCAGTGGCAGAGCAGTGTTCCCAACAATACACCTTCTCTAAGTAGCTCAATTCATTTAAATAAATGCACAGCTCCAAACAACTGATTTCCATCTTTTCAGATCTACTATACAGTGTGTTACAGTTCTCCCCCGCAGCACTTAAATAATACTTTTGGACCACTTGCAGACTCTGTATCTCCAGATTTCCAGGCTGTGCAGAACTGCACCAGGATTTCTGCAGCCACACACAGAATGCAAGTGTGAACTTGCCAACAATGGGCTTGCTTGCTAACAATGCAGAACAAGCTGGTTTTATCATTGTCACAGGATTTCCATCAAGTTCTTGTGCTGACAAGACACTCTAAAAACAGGTGTCAAAAACTGAAACCAGGTCCCTGAAAATGGCTCTGTATAAAGTGTGGCACATTTATTCTCTTAGTCAAAACACTGTTGTTGCAAAACTTTCTATCCAGCAAAATCCTTTTAGGATACTAAGTAAAACACAACCAGCATTTGTAAAACCAAAGCCAACATTCTTCCTCCAAAATTCTGTATTAACTCTCCTTATCTCAGTAATCTTCTAGAAAGTCTCCTCTATACATCCTCTGTACCCTCACCCAGCTGTGCTCAGCAGAGGTGTACCTCCCTCCTCATACCCTGAATGCTTTGAGTTGCCACTACCAGCTGCCATAATTAATACCTTCCATGGATTCTTCAAGTCAATTTAGCAATTAAAACATCTCTGTCAATAAGCTCCTGATGAAGAACATACATCTGCATTTGTACAAATGACCATTAGCCTACCACCACCCTAGTATGCCTCCAGAACTGGAACCCTTGGCTGTGTGCAGTTATGTTCTGCCAGGGAAGGTACAGATTGGATATTAGGAAAAAATTCTTCACATAAAGGGTTGTTAAGCCCTGGCACAGGCTGCTCAGGGAAATGGTGGGGTCCCCATCCCTGGCAGTAGTTAAAAGACGTGTGGATGTGTCACTTGGGAAAATGGTTTAGTGGTGGCCTTAGGAGTGTTAGATTTCATGATCTTAAAGGTCTTTCTCAACCCAAAGAACCCTATGATTCTACACTTTCCTGTTCAACAAATGGACTTTGCCACTTCCCAGCCTTGAATTTCCTCTGTACTGCCCACAGGTATCATGCTGTCAGCAGACACAGATATGCCATGAAAATCCACATCGTGCATGTTCTTGAAGTCTGGAGAGCGGAAATTACCACATTATAGAGAACAGCCCTGAACGATCCCAAAAGCTAAAAATATTCCAATTTTTGTCACACAATGATGTAAATTTGGGTTGTGCATATTTTTTTTTTTTTTACTTCGAATTACTGTGACTGTTCAAATACATTAACGGCTCCATTTTTCTAAACAGAACACAAATGCAAGTGTGCAATGCAAATTAGTTTTTCCATTTTTGGTTCAGGTTTCTCAAACTGTAGATTCACGTGAAAAGATATTAAAAGAGCTTAGAGCTGGTTTGGTTTGGAGGAACCAAACTGTTTTGATTTGTAGACTCAAAACTTCTACTTATAGACACACAGTCCCTGGAATATCAAATATAAAACTTCTGAGTAAACTGTTATTAGCTGGATTTAGTGGGCTCTGAAGTAGTTCAGCACCCCTTGTCCACGAGTCTTCCCCTCTTTCAACAAATCATCAGAGACTTTTTGTGACTAACTGCCAGAGTCAAGCACAAATCCTTTTTAGCTCTTTCCATCACTAAAGCACATCCATAAGCTAAAAGCTCAACAAAGCAGCTGAGGCTGCCTGCCCCAAGCTGGGCTTACCTGGGTACTGGCGGATGGTGGACACAGAGCTGGTGATGGGGGTGTAGGTGTGGGCAGTCAGAGGGTAGGCAGAGGGGGGGTAGGTAGGTAAGAAATACTGGAACTGGACAGGCACCGACTGCCTAGAGGCATCAAAGAGAGCAATTGTTACACAGTTCAACAGGTAACCTTCAACCCTGCCCTTCAGCACTTCCTGTGCTTTCCAATCTCATTTGTCGTAAGCTACCAATTACAACTATAAAAATTGATTCAAAACTACCAAATCCCATCCCCCCCACCTCCCCCCAGGTTTTTACAACGTTATTTCCACCGTAGCAGAACGTAGAAAAGCACCAGGGCACTCAAATCCTGCTCACACACACTCTCACTGGTAGAGCTGTTAGTTCTGTGCCTACCTGTTGTCATTTCTGGTTTCCATAGCTACTGGATTTGGAGATGCCCGGTGGCTGGACAGAGGTATGAGGTTGCTCCTCTCTGCTGTGTAATCAGACTGGATCCGGGGAGAAGTGTGTGTGATTTGCTGGGGAACCACTTTAGCTGCAGAAAGACAAACATGTCATCAACTGACAGTCAAAGGGAAGACTGGTAAACACTGCAAAGGCAAGACCAATAACCTTGTCAAACAAAACAACCAACACTGCTCCCTTCCCTCTCAACCCAAAACAACCTACTCCATCCACAGATGACTTCCTATCCACAACAGGCCGAAAGAAAAAGAACAAAGCATTTCTAATCAATTCATATCAGAATGGACAGATAGACTAAATACATATGTAAGTTATACTTGCTAACAAAGTCACTTTGGTGCTCAGACTAAGTTAATTTCTTTAGGATCAGCTTAAACCATTCTGGTGTCACAAACAAGCTATCTGAGTTTTGAAAGCAGAGATTAAGGGAAATGAGACCAAGGCAGACAAATGTCTGTGGACAGAGGCCACGAAAAGGAAGAAAACACTTACAAAAGCTTTACAAGAAACACTGATGCATGAAATACAATTTCACTCCTTGGAAATTTATGGTTGGAGAAGAGATTACAAGAGTTCAAAAGAACAAGAAGGTCAGTAGAAAAATAAAAGAACAAAAGGAAAGTTAGACAGTTCTGTAGGAAACATCTCAGGCACATTCCACCTCCAGGCAAATAAAGTTCCCACCTTTAGGCCTTTGTGTTTTACATTCAAGTGAACACACTAATCAAATCCAGCTAGGCTACACCTAACACCTCAAGAAGCACATGGACTAACCTACAAAATCAACTATGAAAGCCACAATCTATCACCAAACAGTTAAAACTTTTAGAGTATCCAGTGAAGGTTTTGCAATGCCAAAAGGCCCAAGTTTGTCTAAAAATTCAACAGAGAAAGTAAATGAACCATTTTATTACCTGCTCCCCCTAGAACATCTATTTCTTCCTTGCATTAAAAAAAATTAAAACAGCAGACCTATTAATTGGTTTCTCCCGACTGATTTTCTTTCCCTCCTTAATTTGCTAACATGCACAAACACTTCAAGCATACGGAGAAAAAATGAAGCATCAGTTACACACTTTTCTGAGCACTCAAATCACTCACCAACTGGGATGTTTGAGGTCGTGACAGCTGTAGCATGGGAAGAATGTGAGGGCATTGTCATGGTAACAATGGTGCTTGTAGGCGCTTGGGTGTGAGATACGGAACCTGAAGGAAAAAAAACGAACTCAATGGGAGATCTTTCTCTGGAGCCCTACCATGCCAGTGGTACATCTACATCCTGAAGAGGGCAAAACCCCCCAAACCAGACAACTTCCCTGAAGAACTCAGTAATTTCTCTCCTGAAGCCTACTCATGCACCTCCAAATGCAGTCTTTACCATGAAAAAACATTTGCTCAAAAATGATTGTTTTCTAAATTCGAAGAAGAAAGCCAACAGAAAGCAGCAAACCCCACCCCTCACGATGCTCCCACAACAGCATTATGAATACCCACCAGCTGTGGTTGCTGAAGCAATGGTATTTGTTGCCAAAATAGGTGCCACAGTTGCTGCTGCCACCGGAGTACCAGTACTGAAAATGGTTTTCTAGGAAAAGAAATTCTTAAAGTTAGAAGACAACTACATTTAAAATCTATACTCAGCATGGAATCACCTTGCACTGACCGTACAGAACAATAATTTCTAACTCCTGCTAACTCTTCTCCAAAATTTAAATCTTAGCCTGCAAGCTATAAACAAAAGAGATCTCCAGAAACAGCAAGAGGGTTTTTTGCTGCTTGCAGCCTACCTGAGCCATGGTGTGGAGCTGTGGTTTCTGGGTGCCTATGGCTGGGTGTGAGGGCAGCGTGATCCGCGTGGCCGTGTCCCGTGGCTGCGCCGGCCGCTGGATGCTGATGGCTGCAGAAGGGGGGTGCTGCTGGATGGACAGCGTGGGGCGGCTGCAGAGGAAGAGAAGTAATCAAGATAACCTTCTGGGTACTGAATATGGAAGATACCACACAGGGACACACATCAGGCCTCGGTCTCCTCCCCAGTGACAGCAGCGCTGCTGTCAATCACGTGGCAAAGCAATATAAGGAATTTGAGCTACACTGTTGTGTCCTCCCTTATCTGCCCTATGTAGCCAGCCAGGAGGGCAGTCTTATCACAGCTCTTGTCAGTTCATAAAGAGAACTTCATTTCAGCATTCATGTATCACTTTTCACTGTGGTTTTGTAAAAAATATAGGTCAAATATCCGTAAATTCCTGCAACACAAACTCTGCTGTCCAGGGAGCAGGATTTTAAAAGTGATACATTAAAGTCTTTCCTTCTCATAACAGAGAGCAGCAGTTCATGCTTATACCAATTTTTATTCACAGAACTGCAAGGATTTGCACTGTGCAAGCATTACTGTTTCGGTTTTATATCATCCCACAAGTAGAGGATTGTCAAGTTTGGCTGGCTAACATTTCCCCTTGCCACAATTTCTGTCAAATACAGAGTTTCTGTAGGTTTTACCTGAGGGTTGACTCTGTGGCATGTGCTGCTGTTGTGGTTATAACAGGGGACTGAGCCCTTGTGGCTGAGACAGTTGCCACCACTGCAGGAGGAATAGTGCTGGAAGTTGTCACAGGAGGACGAGACTATTAAAAAAAAAAAAAGTGAAACAGAAAATTCAGAAAGGAAATTCTGCTGTTTCGAGAACAACTAGGAATTATTTGGTTAAAACTGGCTTCCCTGCACCTTGTCACTAAGTTTTGGCATTCTGAGACATTTCCAGTCTTTCTGAATTGATCTGCAAGCTCCTAAGCAAAACTGTCCTGGTTTTCAACACACATATAGCACAGGAATGAATAACCAATGAAGTTAACAATACCAGATCTCTTGAAGGTCTTTAGGAAAAACCTCAAAGGTCAATTCCCTTCAGAATGAAAAGAAATTCCAATCCAAGTACACACATGAAGTCAGAAGTGACTGGGATCCTAACTGAAAGCACAGTGTGAAGATGTTTAACCCTCTCTCCTAAGGCTGAACACTAGAACTGCTGTAGGGAGATATGATCTACAATCTTCTCCCTACACATATACAAAAGCCAAGATACACAGCAGCATATTACAGTTAGATTTCAAAAATTCTACATCAATTCACATACTGAACAAGAAATCAACACCAGCACATTGTACTGGACTTTTCAGACTTTAATACTTGAGCATGTCAGAATGAAACTGTCATCCCAGCTCCTAAGCACTTTGGAGACAGATTAAAACCCAGCAAGTCTATGAAGGAAATACAGAAAACAGAGCTGGAAGAGAGCTGACAGTAGCTTCAGCCCAGTGAGCAAGCAATTAGAGGTTATACATCACAGACAGTGCCAAGACACGTTTGGAGCTGGCAGTGATGTGCAGAGCTGCCTGGTGCTACCTGCCTGGATTGGCTGGTGAATGATGTGCTGAACTGCTGGCTGGGCTGCAGCTGCATTTGGCAACTGGGAGGCTGGTCTCAGCACTGTAGTTACTTTAGAACTGGACATCACTGCAGCAGCTGCTGCACCTGGGGAAGAAACCAAGTGTGTTAAAATTCTGTGCACCCAACAGCTCCATCACAACCACAGACAGACCCTGACATCAGCTGGTATTTCAGTTCTAATGCATTTCCTATTCAGCAGTTCATGTGATATGGGTGTAAAAATAAGGCATCCAGCAAACATACATAAGGTTTACAAAAGCATGTGTGGAGGGGTATGTATTATTTTAAATTAATTTGCTCTAGAGATATTTCTTTTTCCCCTATAATAGCCTTATATTGCAAATCCCATGTTTTCATATTTCAAGCTATGGAAGTCAGTAGAAATAAATCAGTTTGATTACTGGGCCAATGTGTCAATGAATCAGTCACCTGATACCAGCAATGACCTCACTGCAGCTGATAAAGTTCAGAAGAAAAATACACTTGCAAAAGAAGGAAAACAAGAGAACAAGGAAACTCCACACAAAACAAAACAATCAGCTACAACTCCCTCCCAAAAACCAAGACCAAAACTCCACACGGTTTAAATCTGCAATTGATTGTCTCATGTCTGATGACTCCTGATCAGAGTAAATCACAGTAGCAGGCAAATAGCCGTGCAATCAGTTGATGGAGTGGAGTGCATACCTTTTGCACATGTCCTCCATTGAAATAACTACCTCAAAAGTTAATATTCAAATCCAGAGAAAAAGAGCAGGGAAAAATAAAAATGTGTACTGAGAGTCCAAGTCTGTGGCAGCTGTCCTCTCAGAGTCAGGTGAACAACACTACTGTAGCTACAGATAAACCTCCCCAGTCCTTCCACCTGCTCTAGTTAAAGATTATGTTTCTGCTCACATCAATTAATTTTTCTTGAGTGAGAAAATAACATTGAACATAAAAGGAAATAAAACTGACAAATGGTACTTGGAAGTCAGATCAGTTTAAAACTGAACTGCAAACCTAACCCATAAGACTCTGAAAGCAAAGCTGTGGTCAGAAATCTGACAGGCTGTACTGAGCACAGGGCTACATTAAGGGGCTGATCTCCTGTTTTAGAAGCTGTAGCACCCAAAATCCTGGTAAACAAGAGCCTGTCGTTATCACCAGCATGTAACTCACAGGTAAGTGCAAATATGTGTTAGCATGCATAACAATGCATGAGTGGTCCTGTGACAGAGGGATACAAGAATGTGGCTCACAACTGCCCACTGCCCCTGCCAGTCATGAGCAATACTTGCTACCCACAACGTACACAACATTTTGCAGGGCAGGTTGAGTCTCTACCAGTGGACATTAACAGCAGAGAATTAGAATAACAGATGTGCTGGTATCTGTCAGCATTTTAAACACTGTCACATGGTCCTCCCCCCTAAATGGCTGAAGACAACATAATTCTTAAAAGGCCAGCAGTCACTGACTCATGCTGGCAGTTTTAACCTCTGAAGAAACAGCTGCATTAGCAGTGAGGAGAGTTTCAGAGGTGTGGGCTAAATGCACCAGCTGAGAGACAGAACAGAAGGCAGGGACAGCACAGCTGGATCTTTACCTCGGGGCAGATGGGAAGCTCCAATGTGCAGTGGAGGCCCAGGAGCACTGCTCCTGATGATGGACATCTGCACGTTGGTGGCCATGATGTGATGCAAGTTACTGGGATGCCCCTGCAGAGTTCAACAACAAAGCAAGTCAGCTGTGTTGACAAAAAATTGTGGCCATAGAATTACCATATCTGAGCCTCAGAGACAGAAAAGAGATTTTGGAGAAATACTTGGTGTACCAAGGCTGCATGCATTAAAAGTTGAGTGGAGAAAGAAGCAGGTGTTTGTACATGATAAAGCTACAGGGCCTACTGACACTGGAAACTGTAAACATTTCTCTGTTTCACTGGTCTGTTTTGATGGTTGGTACTTGGGTGACAGTTGCTCAGCAGCCACCCACAAACAATCAGAGTTGGCCTTTCTAGCACTGATGACATTCAGGCATAGTTTCATACCACCTCTCCAATAAAGTTGAGAGAATGGTGGAAACCTGGCAAATGTTCCAGCAAGTGCTGGAACAAATTCTACTTTTTTTTATAGTTCTAGACTTCCCTGGGATAGTAACATAAGATAAATCCACTGAAATTGCTGCACATCCTTAGCCAGACTAACTCAAGTCCACCAAAAGGCACTTTTACATCAAAACCCTCCGAGGCTTAGTAATGAGTGTTCTGACAAACTATTTTCAAACCACCAAGACTGGCTCTGCAGTCAAGTTAGATGAGATAAAATTTTTCAAAAGCCCTATCTACACAGGCTCCCTCAAATTTTGTTGCTCCTAGTTCAATAAGAATACAGTGCAAGTCCGAACTGTTCAGTAGTCTCTTCTGATCTCCTCCTGGGAAAGCTGAAGAACACTACAGGAATGAATCCCAGCAGTTTTTCTCCAGTAGAAATTCTCCAAGTGACACTGACACAGCAGGAGCTTTTAAGGAAAGACCCAAGTTTTGGGTATGGCTCTGCCATCACAGCCTGGCTGTGCTACCTTGGTTGAATGATTCCAACAAATCAGCAGCTTTGTAAAGAGGTAGTGATAACCAAGACTGAAGTTTAATGGTCCAAGCAGAACTGATCCAACAAGCAGTAGCACTGAATAGGGAAACTGGCTCTTTTGACCTTCCCTCCTGCTGCAAAAGCCAACCTCAGCTGTACTTGTGTTGACCTGACCATGCAGTGAGATGGAACAGAAAAGCCACCAAAAAGCCACACCTGTTGCCCACTGATAGTTGCCACGGGAATAGTTGGAGCCTGTGGTATGTTGCTTTCCATGGTCACAGTCACCTGCCCCGGGACCTTTGTGGGAGCTGAGAGAGTGGAGGGTGGAGCAGGAGCAATGGGCCGGCTGGGCATGGTGGGCTTCAAGGGAGGCTACAAGAAATGGAAAGACAGAAACATTGGCAACTTCAAATGGGAGCTCAGTGTTGAAGCAGCAATCATTCTGTGGGGTCAAATACTGGGGAGAAAGTTTATGCAAGCATGGCTAAATATTTGATGAGGAAAGGTACTGAACATCTGGTTATTCCAAACAAAGAAAGAGCATATTTTGTCCTGGAAATATGCAGGTTCTTGCAAGAGTCATCAGTGGAATCTGTCAGGGCTGTGGTATTGCCCTACAGCCACTACATATTAACAGTTAACTTTATATCCTGCAGAAAAAATGGAAGACTTCAGAAACTGATTGAAATCACTGTTCTCAAAGATAAACAAAATACACCTCCTTCAAAACTAATGCTGAAATACTAGCAAGTCCTCAGTGTATCATCTGGAACAGCCAGACCCACAAGGCACTGCACAGCTAGCAGAAGCTTGCAAGGAAAGCTTTAGAAACAAAAGCAGAGAAGGTTTTGGTGTAACTAACTTTTTCTGAACTCCGACTCATACAGATTGTATTTCTTAATGATGAATCCTCTCATTACCTTCATAAGCCCATCTGAAAAAGAAAGTGGCACAGCTGGAGTCAGATGTGCTGGTGGTGCTGTCACTGTCACTGGGGCCCCAGACTGGACAGGGTGGTGCTGGGTCAGCATCTGGACCTGTGGGTATGGCCGAACCACCACGGGCTCCTGCTTCTCCTCCCGAGGCTGGATGGAGCCACTGGGGCCCATGTGCTCTCTGGGAGCAACTTCTGACTCACGACTAGATTCGTCACTCACTGGTGAAAAAAGGAGAAAAAGGTAAGAATTGGTAAAAAGCTCACTTTAGTCACTCACTGGGTCAGAGATGAGATGTCAGAAAATATCTAAATTAAAGAAGTTCACTCTTCCAATTAAACATATTCCAGTGATGGAAAAACTGGGAACTCTGGCACGGCTTCTGTCTGCTCCCCTCAGAACTGATGGATGTGGGCAATGTTGGGCAACCTTGGGTCTACTCTGAGAAGTCCATCTAAACACCTTCTCTAAACACAGATTTTTCTGTAAGCATCTAAGTAACTGTCACGAAGTCCCACGTGAAACAGCATGAACAACTCTGCATTTGATGCAACGTGTACCTGAATATCGAGCTGAAAAACAAATATAAACCCTCCTGAAAATGAAGCTGCTCCCCCAGTCACTTCTGAAAACCTGTCACCGTGGCAGGGACAGCAGGAGCTGGAATCACACTTCCCAACCCATTTCCAGCTCCATGAGACGCTCCCACGTCCGCTCACCGCTTCTGCTAACAACACAGAGCGCCCGAGCTGAGCGGGACAGGCACCTGAAAGGGACAGGCACAGACACTGGGCGGCCAAGGCGCCTTCGTCCCCGTTCCGCCGGGGCTGGCCGGAGCCAGCAGCCGCCCTCACTCCCCCGGTGTTGTCCCCACTCGGAGCCGCGGCAGCTCCCAGCACGGCCGCCACGGCCCGCGGGGCCGCCTCGCTCCTCCCGCCCGAGGCGGAAGAGAACGATGGACGGGACGAGATCACCGGGATCGCTCCCCGACCCCGGAGCCGCCAGACGCGGGGCCGCGATCGCGCTTACCTGTGGTGGCGGGGGCGATAATCCCGGCGGAGCCGCTGGTGGGGATGGGAGGGGGCGCTGGTCCCAGGGCGGCGGGAGGCGCGCCCGAACGGGGGAACTGCTGCGAGCTCATGTCACCTGCGGGTCGGCAGCGCGGCCGTTATGTCGCGACACGCTCGGCCCGGCGCCGCCGTCCCCGTCCTCCCTCCCGCTCTCCGGGCGCGGCCCCGCGGCCCCACCCACCCCGGCGCGCCCGCGCGGGCGGGTTCGCGCGGCGCCCGGCCAATGGCGGCGGGGCGGCGCCGGCCAATCAGAGCCCGCCCTGCGCGCCCCGCCCCGCCGGGCCGCAGGGCCCGGATGTACCCGGCAGCGCGACGGCCCCGCCGCCTTGGGCCGGGCCGCACCGTGCCGCTCTGCCCCGATGCCGTCCCTTCGCGATACTCCCTCCGCAGCGCTTCCGCCAGCCGGAGGATCGATCCGCCCCTGCCGCCGCCGCGCTCTGAAGCAGCGGCCGCCGCCCCCACCACTCGCAGCTCTTCCTCGGAGCCACCCCCAGCCCGCAGACCTGGGCGATGCCGTGCACCGGCCGCGGCAGTACCTGTGCCCGGGACGGTGCCGGCCGCCGGTCCCTGAACACGGTCGCCCCGCGCCGCCGCCGCTGCCGAGCGCCGCTTCCGCCGCTGCAGCACCCCTCATCCGATTGGCCCCGGCCAGCCCCGCCCACCTGCAACGACCGCATCTCATTGGCTGCCGAGCTCGGCCCTCGGGGCCGCTGGGAGATGCAGTCCGCTCCGGGGTTGTGGCGGGCCCAGATCTCGCGAGGCACGGGAGGGGCGGCGCTGTGCCCGAGCGCGCCATTGGCCGCGCGTCGCGAGGTCTCCGAGGAGACGCGGGGTGGGCGGGACAGGCCGCGGTCAGCCCCGGGCCGCGCCCACGGCCCCGCGGAACGGCTCTGGCTCCGACCCCCGGCTCCGCGCCTCGTTCTTGCTCTCCACACTCGGCCAAATCCCCCGCAAAGTTCCCAACACCCATCCTGGGAAGGGACAAAAGGACGCGGCGGGAAGGCATTGGGGGTTCCTGGTGAGGACACGGAGGGAGTCGGCACCCCAAAAACATCCCAAAATCTTCGTAATTTGGCCGGTCCCCCAAAACTCCCTGGGGGAGTGCTTCCCCCAGTCCTGGAAAGGGACACAAGGACATGGGGGTGCACTGGGGATCCCTGGGGCTCAGCACCCCAAACACCCTAAAAGCACCCCGGCATTCCCCGAAGTCCCCAGACCCCATCCTGGGAAGGGGCAAGGGGATATGCGCGGGGCACCTCACCCTCCCCTATCACTGGGATAGAGGGGAAAAATAAATTATCATTTACCCCCCCCCTCCCCCACCCAGGCCTTGGAGACGACGCACATCACAGCCCTAAGAGACCACCAGTGCGGGGCTGCCTCGGGTTTGGTTACAGACACATCAGAACACCAGCATTTTTCATACCGTACTCGTGATTTAAGGCTCGGAGATGAAGTCAGCCAGACAGCTGCCATTTTCAGAGTTTCAGTAATGTTTTAATATGAAATCGGGAAGAAAACCTTTGAAATTTCAAGATTACGTGTAAGTAGTCCCTAGGTCTGCTTCGCAAACCTTAGTGTTTGTGTCGTGAACAGCCCTGCGAACTGCTGCTGAGGAAGCTCTGCCCAGGAGCACTAGCTTGCTGCGGTGGGATGCCACTGTCCAGGATTCCCACCAGCCTGTCCTGCGGTGCATCTCACCTCCTAAACATTTCCTTACCCTTTGCCTGGCTGGACTTACAGCTCGCTTCTGGCTTTCCGCGTATTGCCTGAGACTCCAGTTCCGCCGCTGCACCGCGGCTCTCAGGAAGCCGCCGGGAACGGCGCAGAACGCTCAGAGGGCGAGGCAGGGCACGGGGCACACACTTTCGGCATGAACAAAGCCGTTTCTGACGGAGAAGGTGTAAACCGTATAGAGAAGATACACGAAGAACGACCGTTCTTTTATCTGCCACATGCTCCTTTCAGCTCCTCCCCCGCCTTCACGCTGTAAACAAACGACCAACCGAAGGAAGCAGTTGTTTGCGCAGGGTCTCCTTCCAGCAGCGCAGGTTCCACCTTTGCCTCGGGCGTTACCTCCTTAGACTGAGGCTGCACAGAAATCCGGGAAGAGCCGCCGCTGTCACCCGGGGCCGGACCCGCCGTCACTGCGCGGCGCCGCGCGCCCTCGCCCGGAGCGGAAGCGGAAGCGGAAGCGGCGAGGGCGGCGGGAGCCGGGCGGGCGCGCGGCCGCTCGCAGGTGCGGTACCGCGGGTCCCGGCCGCGCGCGGCGGGGCCGTGAGGGAGGGAGGGAGCGGCGGAGAGGTGGGCAGCGGGCGCCCGCGGAAGGCAGCCCCGACACCGGCGGCGTCCCTCGAGCGGCCTCCGCCGCCCCGCGGGGGTCGGTCGGTCGGTCGGTCAGCGGGACCGGGGAGCGGCAGAGGCTGTGCTCGGGTTTAACGCCCCGCAGCGTTAACGCCTTGACGGGCCGGGTTGAATGTGTGTTTGAGGCCGGAGCTGCCGGGCGGCTGCTCGGCGCTTCAGTGAGAAGGTTCCCGGTCACGGGCTGGACAGTCGTTCAGTTTCGGCATGGGCAGCCCCTGAACGGCCGGGCTCGGCCGGAGCGCTCGGTGCTCGCTGTTCTCGGTGATATTTGCCGTGCTCGGTGTCGGTCCCGGTGCCCCAGCGCTGTCTGCGGCAGGACTTGCCCCTCGGGCACGGCAGCAGCTCGCTCGCCTTTGCCCTTGCCCCTCTTGCCACCAGACTGACCTCGCAGGAGGTGGCAGAGGGCACTGACTGTAAATGTGGGCTGGTTTATTCCTGTCCCCAGGTCCGGATGTGCAAGTTTCCAGGAGTATTTTAAACGGAGTAATTGGAAGAAAAATAAGGAGGGAAAAGATTTACAGCCGAAGTGTGAAAATTCTGCTTTGCAGTGTCGTAATTCAGATTGGGTTTTACTTTGTTACCTGGCACGGAGCCTTGTGTCACTTAGGTTCATTCCCGTGCCTCTTGCCTCTTTCTCCATGGTCTGCTTTTCTTTGACATGCCAGCCATCCCTTTGTTTTATGGCTGCTAATGTTGAGGGCTTGTAGAGATTTCTAATCTGCAGGTTTTTGGTTGGCTAAACTGTGTCAGGTGACAAATGTGTCCTTTGGTTTCTTTCCTATTTCATACAGAAAAAAGGCTTTTATTTCAGTCTTTCCCAGAGAGAAAAAGCAGGCACAAGAGAGCAGCATAGGAGCTTTAGTCATGAGAGTGCTGTTCAGTATATTAATTTACCTATCCCAAACTCCAGTGCATGATTTGCAGAGAATAAGAAAGACCCATCTCTGGGAGGAGCTGTGAACTGTGCTTTTTTTGTTGTTTTTTTTTTGTTGCACTTGGCAGAAGCCAGTGTTTCACTCCACAAATATTGGCTGAGCTTCCCCCTCTGCACACAGGGAGTGATGGCTGTGACCATTCTGTGATGCCATCTGTCTGCTTCCCAGGTGTGGCATAAAGCAAATGTCGTGTGCAGCTGACCAAGCTGCTCTTTGGAGAGCACAGCAGGAATTTCTGGTTTGATCCCCAGAGAAAGAACAATGTCTGAGTTATTGCTGGGAAGCATTTGGTTGGAGGGGTGTAAACTTTTAGAGAGATCAGGATTTGGTTTGTTTGTTTATGTAGATATACAGATAGCTTAGAGCTACAGATATATAACCCTATTCTTTATATTGAGATTGTAATAAAAAAGAGACAGAGGTTAGATCCTGGCAGGTTGTTGGGTGTGATATATGTAGAATTGCAGCAGAATGTTTTTTTCAGGGAAGACACAGAAGATGAGTTATCCAGGGGAAAAAAGATAAAGAAATGAAAGAGTTCTTGAGTGCATATTGGAGGTGTAGTAAATATAAATACACTATAGTCAGAGAGGGGTAGAAAAAGCTTGAACTCTTGGAGACTGTAATGGAAAGGCAACAGAAGAATTCAGGTCTTCCCTAAGCTTAAGAGTTGTGGGCAAGGAAATTCCACTCAGCTTCATTTTGTTGTGTAGGCCTGAGAATACAAAGGCTTGAAAAGATGCAGAATGAAGAAATGGCTTTTTTTTTTTTTTTTAACTCATTTCTCACAGTAGGTTGTATCATTTGAGCCTGTTTGCATTATTTCACTCATTTTTTCAGATTTTAAATTTGGCGGTGCTTAGTGCAGCCAGGAAATACTTGTTTCTTCATTCCCCAAAAAACCTAAAGGACTGACTGGGGAGCTTCATCCTTGCTTGGCTCATCTGACTCTGGTTAGTCCACAGCTGCAGGATTTATGCTAACACAAGGTGTGATTTTACCTCCCATAAAATGAAGCTATTTTCCCACCCAATTTGAAATGTGTGCAGTTTGCAATACCTCTTAAAGCAAGAATTCTGTGGTGTTGGTGTCCTGAAATAGAAGCAAGCTTATTTGAAAGTATTAACACAGAGGAAGCTGGAATTGATCTAGGTTTAATTGCATCTCAGGAGTAAGTTTGTAAATTCCTTGCCTGTCTTCAAGTTTCTGATGTTGTAAGCCCAGGTGAGAGGATGATCATTTCATTATTGTATTGTATTAAATGCAATCTTAAAATCTTAACATAGTCTCAGTATATTTAAGATCCTGGATTTATAAGAAGAGGCAGTGCAAAACTTACTATTTTCCTTCATTATTTTCAGTCTTCTATAAAATGGGAATACTTATTGCAATTCTTGGAATCTGGTTCAGCTCTTCACTTGTAAAAGCAGATTCTAAGGCTGTGACAACATCTCTAATTGCAAAGTGGTCTTCAACTCCTTTACTCCTTGAAACAAGGTAAGTGCATTGTGATTTTTTTCATAGTCAAATCAGAATATGCTTAGAGAATAAAATAAAGTGTTCTCTTTGTTATGTGGCACTTTGGTTTCTGATCACTGCCCACAGTAGTGACATGGGAACGTGATCACTGCTGTGCATGGGGAGATGGGAGGAGTATTTTAGAGGAGACAGTAGTAGTTTTTTTGTATGATAAATTCTTTTATTGCATTAGAACAAACATTAGTAACCATAAACAATTACATAGCTGGCATCTTTTGACTCATGAAGTTTTACTCAAAGCATTAGATAGAGGAGTTTAGCATGGTCTTGTAAGATTCCATAGCAGAGTGTATTTTGCTTTAGTGTTGTAGGTTTTGATACACATCTGCTGCTACTGTATATTTAGCTCAGTAAAGCTGGAATTTAACTTTTCTCATGTGAGTTTTGCATTGATTCAAGTCAATTGCTTTGTTAAGAACTGTGCAAGTCACCCTGGGAACATTTCTTCTATGGTATTAGAGACTTTTTTTTTTTAAGATATGCAAAAGGAAAGAGAAATGCTGTCTTTTCAGTGCCAGTCTGCTTAGCACTTTCAAAATTCCCCATTCTTTATTTGTCTTTTTTTAGTTTGGAAATGTCTGTAGGACTTCTAGAATTTTAAGTTTGTATGTGCCTTATTTTGTATACCTTAAGGGTATTGCCAGATGTGGAATTTTGTCTGTTTTACTGCAGATTGTTTCACATGAAAATAGTTGAGCATTGCTGGGTTTCATTCACATGAGCATGACTTTCATTCAGAAGACAGGTGAAATTACTTTTCTGTAACCTCTGCAGAAGCTGAAGACTGAAAATTCCTTAAGCAGTAAAATGCAAAGCTCAGGTGTTAAATGTCAGGATTTAGGTACTGTGACACTGCTGGGGAAAAACTCAATCCAAGAGAGTGTGAAACAGTAAGCAAATAATGAAAATAATGTGCCAAAGACTTGATCCATTGTATTCAAAGACAAAAAAAGGAAGGGAAGGATTGTTCACCTGGGATGAACTGCAGCATGATGCAGCACTGCAGTGAGAAATCACTGCTGCTGGTCACTGCACTTAGCCCAGCACTGCAATTTGTTGTCCAGGTGTTCAAGCAGCACTTACCCTTGGACTGGAACACACGAGTTACTGTGGCAGTGAGCAGGCTCCAAATCTGCTGTTGTAGCATCCTTTAGCATAAAAAGTATGTTACAAGTGTGGACATGATACTGTATTTGTGGCTAGCAAGGTTTAGAGGATGAATTTCATTATCTAACCCAATTATATGGGAATTATAACATGATTTGGAGCTGTGACTTCTCCTTTTGCTTGTTTAAGAGCAAGCAAACAGGGAACCTCCACCAGAGCCCACCAAAGCTCATAATTACAGTAATCTACAATTTGTTTCAGGAAAAGAAACAAAAATGTGTGTTTCTCATAAAAGAGAGATAGCAAAGAAATGCATTAGGGAGGGAAGCTACCAGGATGGACATTGCTGCCTGTTGTGGCTTTTAAATGATCAGTAGGTGCCTTACAACCTGCTTTCATGTACTGTGTGTTTGTCCTGGTCTGCACTATTATTTGTTTGAGTTTGTTTTTAGCTTTCCTGGAGTGCTTTTCCTGGTAACACAGTTTGCTGGTATAGGTGGTAGGTGCTAACTTTCTGTAAAGCATTACAAGGTATTAGATTTGTAACTTGAGAGAAAATTTCTAGATCTAGCTCACTCTTCTTATCTTACTTAGTGAATTTTTATCAGAAGAAGGTCAAGAAAAATTCTGGAATTTTGTTGAAGCCAGTGAGAATATTGAGAGAGCTGAGCATGATGGTAAGCTTTTATTGTCTTTTTCTTGATGCTGACTGATAGGTGAAAAATGTACCACAGTATTTTGTCTTCCATTGTGTTAGTCCTCATTTAAGATACTAATTTCAGTCATGTTTTTTTGCTGTAATGTGCTCAAGGCTTTTGGATATCCATTTGACAAAAGCAATAGTGGATAAGTCTGAAATATTTTGCTTGCCAGGTTCTTTATCAACATGGAGTATGAAATATTTTAAATGTCTGTTCTATTGTTACTATTTCTCAGCCAAAATTAAATGGGAGCTCTTAACTGTTTCCCTCCTCCCCTGCCTGTGTTTGCATTCTCAAGAATGTATTCAAGTGTACTTTCCTGAATCTCTGTTGAAGTTGACTTTCATCCATCTGTAGGATTGGCTGTAATGAAATTGAAGGAGGAATGGTCATGTGCACACTCAGAATTAATGTCATGGGCTTCTGTTGGTATAAACCACACTAAGATGAGAAACCCCTCTTCAATGAGACTATGGGATGGAAAGATAACTGCTTGTACTTTGATTTTGCAGGTAGTGATTATTCTTCTTACCAGGAAATGCTGAAAGTGGCCAGTCAGAGTCTGTCACCTTTGCAGCAGAATTTGTTGAAGTTTTCCCTGTCTTTACGCTCTTACTCTGCAGCAGTTCAAGCTTTTCAACAGGTTAGTACAGGAAATGCTCAGGTGATGTGCAGAGCATTTTACCAAGGCTCAGGAAGGAGGGAGCTGTGGAAGGAAACAATTAAGAGTACAGAAAAAACCTGAGCTGATTAAGTGCTCTGTACACCTGAGCTACAGGTTGGATGTATATACAGATTTCATGAGGTGCTGAATTTTTGTCTAGAGTAGAGTAAAGATTGGCATTTTGACATGTCTGCATACCTTTGTGCCTGCTGCACTAAGAATTAGTGCAAAGATTTTTGTTAGGACCATCTCTATGGCTCCATTGGTACTTGTGATGCTGCTGCTGTTCCTGTTGCTCAGCTGAATTTACTTGAAGATAGTAATCCATATATGTATGTGTATATATAGTGATTTGAACTCATAAATGAAAGTTCATTGTGTTCTCTCTTCTTCTTAAGTCTTAGGGTATCCTATAATTCATTGCAAATTGTCTCACAATAGGATGTGCTTTATTTAAGTAATACTGTAAAACATCTTCCTTGTTCAACTGGGGTAATTTTGTCATTTGATATTTAACAAATACAGAGGTTTGTGATGTCTGAGACAAAAAAAGAACCTCTCAACCAAAATCCCTACAATTGCAAGCCTTGCTTTCTGTACCTGCAACACCTTACAATTAGTAGTAATAGGCTGAGAAATAAGTTAAGGCTTAGCTCTCCATCTTGCAATTTCACCTTGCATTTAAATTATGTCATAAACATGGAAAAAATACTAGTTTGGAATATAGGAAACATTGTTTGCTGCACAGCTACAGTATTAGACTTTTCACTTGTTCTAAGGGCAAACATTCAACCTACATTATTGTAAATATTTTATACAGATAGCAGCAGATGAATCTCCACCAGAGGGCTGTACCCTGTTTTTTGTTGTGCATGGGGAGAAAACATGTGACTTTGACTCTCTTGGAAACCTTTTACAGGCAGCTTCAGACAGGTATTTGCTTAATTTCCTATTACTGGATTAACTCTTAAAATTGAACCTGTTAGACTTACTGCTGTAAAGAGGTTGTAATAAATCTGTTGTTTCTGTGCTCTTCAGTGTTGATTTCTCCTGCCATTGTTGGCACAGGACTTAGTTGGTGTTAATTCAGATTGCAATGATTGTTTTAATTTCCCTTGCTCTTTGATAGTTCTTCTAGGAAAAGGAATGTGCACAGAAAAATTTGGAAACAAATTCTGGAAATAGCTGGAAATGTTGGAGGGCAATAGGAATTTTCAGCAGTGTGTAGAACCTTCAGTATGTTCATTTTCAGTAGGGAAAATAGAAGGAGCTGGGCTGCATAATAAGATGAGAGTGAATGTAATAAATTTTGTTTTATGAATGGCTGAAAGCATGCACAGTATTTTTTCTCTGTATAGTTTTCTCAGCATTGACAAGGAAAACGATTACTACATAATATATTTAGAATTTGGTTTTCTCTACAAGAACAGAACTTGATTGTAACTGCTAATAAGAAAACCAAGGTATAAGATAGAATAATTATTAAAAAAAACCCCAACCAAATAGCAAACCAAAACTAAGCCAAATCCTTACATTTCCTTACATCCTTACTTTCCTTACATCCTTACAATCCTTTACAACTTACATTTCAGTTTGTTGTCATAATATGAAAATATTTTTGTTTTCAATATGATTTTTGTAATCTTTGTAACTTGTTTTTTTAAGCATAAAGAGTTTTTTGTCAATGTTCAGGCATATGGCATCTATAGCTCATGTGCTATTCTTCTGACTTAATTGGAATATTTGAAGTATTTAATTGCACTTTGGACAAAATATAAACAAGGAAGCTGAAAATTGACTTCCCAATCACTTTCTTGTTTGTATACTAAGCCAAGAACCAGATTCAAATTAATTTGTGCCTTAGCACATCTGTTCTATCAACCTGTTTTTCATACAGAATTTATGAATCACCATGGTGAGAGAAAGTTAATTGGAAATCTAAGGGAAGTTGTTAATTTTTAAAATTAGGATCATATTAGATTCAAAATGGTTTTAGTCACTTGTTTCCTTTTCATATGTTCATTTTTCACAAAGGTTTTATCGATGTGCACCAAGTGCTGCCAGCCTTGATATAATATGTGGGTGTAACTTGACATATGTATTCAGTGAAAAAGATTAAACAGGAAAAATTGTGCATCTTGCATTGAGTGAGGAAATGCTGTGACTCACACTGTGGCATTCTTCACTGTTTCCTTTTAGGCCAAAGCCATTTTTGTTCAAGGGGGACCACAAGTACCCAGCATCAAACCCTGAAAGTCCTGTGGTCATACTTTATGCAGAGATTGGCTCAGAGGAGTTCTACAGACACCACAGGAGGCTTGTTTCAAAGGCTGAGGCAGGAGAAATCACTTATGTGCTCAGACACTACATTTCTGTAAGTATATTTGTGCATTGGAACAGAGAGGGTTTTGAAATCTAGTAACTGGCTTTGCTTTGCAAGAAGAAAACTGACCCAGGTTTGTTCCCTTTAAATTGATATTTGCCTGCTGTTGTTGTTCATTTACTTGGAATACTCAAAGTTTTGTTTTCTTATTGCATGTAGCTGAGTAATACAGAATATTATAAATCTCCTGATGGTTTAAGTAAGATTGTTTGATTTCACAAATCCAGACTTATATTCGAGATGAATTAGAGACAAGAAAAGTATTTCTCTACCCATATTAGAGCATAGGAAGTAGTCAGATCTTTCACAGTCAGGCCACTTAGTTATTTAAGTTACTTGACATAAAAAGCAAGGATTAACATTAAGGTGCCATTTTCAAAAGAAAGACACTGTTTCTGTAGTAATTTTTTTACAGAACCACTTAACATTTCTGTTGCAGTTTATCTTGGTTTCCATCTTCCTTCACTACATTGTGCATAGTATTTAAAACTACATTTCAAAGTGTATGAGGAGCTGAAGTTCTGTGATTTGTTACATATCACTAACTACTGCCAAACCCTGCAGTGTTGCAGTCAGCCTTGAATGTGGAAAAAAACAGAAGGGCATCAGCTGGTTCACTTCTAATATTACTTGTACTTTTAATAAAATAAGACCATACATTGCATACACCACTTTCCTTTTATAAAAGGAAGTAGTTGTTTATCAGATGGGGAGGAGTACTTATATTCAAAATTAAGTGTGTTACATTTTAGATCTTGGTGCTGTTATGTGGTTCCTGTATACTTCAAAATACTTCTAGAAAGTGATCAAGTTTCTCTCATTGAAGGCAGAACTAACTATGCACCTGTCTTTTGTCATTATTTTATTTCTTGTCATTCTGTATGGTAACTCTTCAGTGAATGTTTCATATTTGAACTTCACAGCTGAAGTTCCTTTCCACCCTCAATCTGATTTGATGAGAGGTGTCTATCTCCCTCTGCTTTGCTCACACACTGAGTCCTGAAAACATTGTGTGCCTCTTTACTTTGTGGATTTTGACATTTTTTGACATTATCACAGAGATAATTGGTTGCTGAACTTCAAGTGTGCTAAAAACAGTAGGAAATAAAATTATTAGAGTATGTTACTACAGAATCACTCAATGTTTATTTCTCACTACCTGCTAGGTCTGAAATACCAGATTGAGATTTTTTTAGCTTTGGGAAGTGGTAATTTTTATTTTTTGGACCAAACAAAGATGGCAATATCACACTGTTGGCTTTTCCTTACAGAATCCCAGCAAGGAAAAGGTTTACCTCTCTGGCTATGGTGTAGAACTTGCTATTAAGAGTACAGAATATAAGGCCAAGGATGATACCCAGGTGAAAGGTGAATTATTATTTGAAGTATTTAAATGTGAACATATTAAATAATTTTGTCATGGTAATTTTGTATTTGTTTTGCTATGAATGTCTGAATTGTAGATATTTTTCTTTCCTTAGCTCTGAAATCCCTTTTTGGGAACATGTTCCTTATGAAGCAGATCTTTGCTGTGGCACTTCCACATTTGTGAAATCCTGGAGTCATGACCCTGGACTAGATCTTAGTAATGGCACTACTAATGCAACTAATTTTTTTACCAGCTTCTCTGCAGGTGTAAAGCAAATTTCTCTACTTTAATTTGCCTTATCTATTCTCAGAGCAGAATGTGTTACCTGTTCCTTTTTTTGGGGGGGGGGCGGTAGGGGATACACAATTCTGCCTTTTTTTTTTTTTTTGTTTTGCTTTTGATGATTTTATAGAGCAGTGATCTCTATTCTCCAAACTCCCATGCATCTGCCAAAACTATTTTGATAGTGTAATCTGTGTGTGTATTTTTTTCTTTACATGTACACATGCAAAACCTAGATTTTCCTGCTTTTCTGTTTGTGAATAGCTTGGTGCTAGTGGTGTTCTCTGTGTGTTTGTAGGCACAGATGTGAATGCTACAGTCATAGATGAAAATGACCCTATTGATGAAGTGCAAGGATTTCTCTTTGGAAAACTAAGGTAAAACACAGCTGGACTTTGTCATATAAAAAAAAAATTTTCGGAAATGCTGATCTTTTGCTTTGTTATTACATTTTACATGTCTACCTTTCCCATATGTGTTAGCAGAATACTTTTTAATGTGGTAGTTTCTTAAAAATTAGCAGTAGACTTTTTTATAGGAAACCACAGAAGTTGTTTGACCCTTGTATCCTTTCAGGCAGCTGTATCCTGACTTGTCAGAAGAGCTGAAAGAGCTCAGAAAACACCTTGTGGAAAGTACCAATGAAATGGCACCTTTGAAAGTATGGCAGCTACAAGGTAATCTGGATAAAGGCTTTCAGTTAGGGTCTACAAAAACTCAATGTAAATATGATTTCTGGTGTTCTACACTATCAAGTTTGTTAGTGGCTGTGTACAGTTGACAGAGTTTGACTGTAAATTCCTGCATTCCGTCTCACTTGCAGAAGACTTATTTTTTTTAAAGTGCCTTTTTTTTGTAGAGTCCCGTTGAAATGGCTTTTGGGATTGTTTTCTATATTGTGAAGTACAGTAAACTACTTGCTCTTAAACTGACTGCTTGTATGGTCTGCTGACTGCAGAAAAGAAAGGAATGTGAAGTTTCTTTCCATGATCACACTTCTGATGTGAAATCTTGAGATTTCTCAAGACCAGAGGAAAACTATATTTCAAAGATGGTTACATGCTGCTTTGGCCTCATTCCCTGGAAAATATCTATAAAAGCCTGTGAAAAGGCTTTTCATCCTCTCAAAAAGAGTAATACAAAAGGCTGAATGTATGTTGTAGCCAAGGGGAATCTACCTATATGCAGTGGAAGGGCAGATCCTCCCACCTCAGCCAAAGAAAAAGAGTACTGGTCTGGGCTCACAGAAGCAACGTGTAGGTAACAGACACTGGTTCATTTGGAAAGGGTTCCTTAATTCAAGGCAACACATAGAAGCTGAATGGAAAGAAGGTGAGTTTAAAAGAAGTATCTGTAGGTGCAGATAGAAAGTGAATTTCTTTATGTAACATGCAAAAACGTTGAAAGATAAAGTTAAGATGTCTCTACGTTGCCTTGTTTTCAGTTTTGAGTTCTTGACCTCTGTTTTTTTCACTTCTTAGATTTGAGTTTTCAAACTGCTGCTCGCATTTTGACTGCTCCCCCTGTGGATGCTCTGATGGTCATGAAAGATCTTAGTCAGAACTTTCCTACAAAGGCCAGGTAACTTTAATTTTGACTCCTAGAAAGTTTTATTACTCTCCTACTTTAATGCTCCTTGAGATAAGCAGCATTGGTTGGGTTAATTCTAACTTTCCTTTAGCTGGAAACAAACACTGGTGAATGTTTATGCTGGGGAGTTCTTCAGCTTATGGCTACAAAGAGGATTTTATGGTGTTTTTCTGGGATGGCAGCTGATGTGGACTGGTAGAAAATTTGCCATGTTATTTTATTGCGAAATGCATTTAAACCTATTGCATGAAGTCATCAAGAATTTATTGTCTGGGTTTTCTGTTTAATGGTCTTAACATTTATCTGTTCGCTCTGCTTCTGAGATCCACTTTGCCAAACAACCCGGTCAGTCTCATGTCAGAGGCTGATGGGCAATTCCACTGGGTTTTGCAGTGACTGTCTTTAACATTCAGATCAATTTCACAAAACTCAATAAGGATCTGGCATGGCCATCCAGTCTAGAGATAGATTTCTCTTGATAAATTCCATTGCCTGGATTGTGAAGATGATATTATAGAGCTTCCTCCTTTTTCAGTAGGTGGGAGATACACCTGAGATGAGAGTAAAAATAAACTGATTTCTGGTGTTATTTCCCATCACCTGATATTAAGGTGTTATTTAGAGCTTCTTAAGGTAGGCAGTGCACCTCACTGTTTTCAGGCTGATCTGTGGGCTGTACTCACCCACTCTGTGGTGATGCAGTCACTAGATCCAAAGTAAGGAAAGGAATGGGAAACCACCATGAGGAGTGAAATCCCCTATTTTCTGTTGTTGTCAGCTTCCATCTTAACATTTTTGGCAGCTGCACACTTTTATTATGGTAAATGTGAAATTAGACAGTGAGAGTTGGCATGTGGTTAACATTTTTGTGCTGCTGGATTATACAGTGTAAGAAAAATGCTGCTTCCTACTATTTAATGGTGTCACCAAGTGCAACTGCTTCTTGCTGCATATCTTCATGCTAGAAGGTTAATTATCTTTATATGTAAGGTACAAAAGGTAGGATAAGTAGATATCTATCCAGTAGGTAAACAGAAAGAGGTTTCATAGCATGGTGTTTTTATTTTTGTAGAGCCATAACAAAAACAGTTGTTTCTTCGGAACTCAGAGCAGAAATCGAAGAGAACCAGAAGGTAATGTGTCTAAAAAGTAACACAGTGCCTTAGCACTTAGGTTTACATGTTGCTCAAGATGATGACCCAGTATTTTCACACACAGCTTTGTAGTATGCCTCTGGGAAGTGAAGAAATGGTGGATTTTCAAACATGGATGAGGAATATAATTAAGCTTCTTTGCTTAAATATGCAAATACTGCTCTTGTTAGAAATTTATTGCTTGAAAAGCAGCTACATTAACCATCTTTCTACAGTTTTAATGATGCAGAAGAAAATCAGTTTTCATTACCCAATTTGAGATGATCATTAGGAAGTCACAGAATAAATTAAAACCTGCTGTGCCTTTAGAATTATTCATACTGTGTGGAGAAAATGGTTCCAATATTGGTGCTTTGAGAATGAAACTAGTGAAGGGATAACATTGACCAGCTAAGTCTAGATGTGCTTTGAAACAGAATCATAAAATACCCAAGGTCATGAGAGGGTTCTGGAGATCCCTGAGGAGGCTCTGTGTTTGCAGAAGTATTTCAGACAGCTCAGCTGTGTACTTGGCATTAGCAAAGCATTGAAAAAACCAACAGACACCTGGGAATTTTGTAAAGGCTTCTGTACAGAACTTTGTGCAACTACAATATGCCAGGTAGTGTGGTCTGGATAGAGTGCAAAACAAAAGTTTTAAGATAGTAATGGAAAAAAGTCAAACAGCAGCGTTTGCAGTATGAGCTACACTGCCCTATTCACACATTTCAGTCTCATTTGGTATTATTAGAAAAAAAGACTATGTATGTTAAGTACACACATATTGTTTAGAAATCTAATCAGTGATATTTGGTGAGACTAGTAGTAAATGCAAAGTTGCTTGCAACTCCCCTGAGGTTCCTGTTCTGAGAGAGAAATGACTTGTTCAGTAGTGATAAAATCAGGGGAGATGGGATGGGGTTTGACACTCTTGTCCCACGTGGTTCTGGAAGGGACAAAGCATAGGATGTTAAGTCCAAGCTAAAGCTACCTGGTGGCCTTTCTGTTGTGTGTTAGATCAGACTCTGGTCCACAAATAAACCCATGATTTTGTGGATTAATTTTTATTCAGAGAATACCTGGGCTGCTGCATCCAGACCAGGCTGTATCTAACCCTGCCCTTCAGAGCTGTTCTTCACACTAATCACTTTGTGTGGGTATTATTTGATAGTTAAGTTCACTGCTACTGTTATGTCAGAGGTTACTATGTAATTATCTACAAAAAGATACAATTTGACACTCATCTTTTCTTTGGGAGCCGTATTAATTTTTTATAAATGTAAATTTTTTCTAATCAGAAGCTGCTTTCCTGTTCTTGGTATTTCAGCTGGTACTTTTGCTATTCCTCTGCTTTGCTCTCAGTAGTGTTGTAAAATACCCAAATACAATGTTTCTCCTTCAGTGTTCATCATACCTCTAAACATAAATTTGTAACTGGTACTGCAAGACAAGACCTACTGGAAAAAAAGCAACATTAAACTCTTTAATGGTATTTTCTGTGCAGAGCACTCTTCTAATGGCTTCCTACTTCTTTTCAGTATTTCAAGGGAACGTTAGGATTGCAACCAGGAGATTCTGCCCTATTCATCAATGGACTACTTATTGATTTAGACACTCAGGATATATTTAGGTAGGACTGTTTTATTTTTCACAGTAATTGCATCCTGTTTAGAAACTTGCATCTTGCTTGTGCATGAATGATAAAGTTGTTTAGACAGTTTTGAACCGTCTTCATAATCTAGACTAGGTTTAATTGGTAAGTACTGTAAAAAGCAAATCTTGGTTCCTTGTCTTATTCAAAGTGCATTTCCAGCAAGATATCTAATGTGAAAAGTGGGATACCCTTGAAGATTAGAATGGGAGGTCACCTTTGTGCTGTTCTGTTGACCTGTGCTGTGATTAGCAAGATTTTGGTTTCTCAGACTGTCAGCATGCAGATTTATTCTGAAGGCAGCAGACTGATTCTCAAAGGATAAACCACAGTAAATTTTTAATCTGGAAACCACCCTATATCTCCATCAAGATGTGTTTCAATAATGTATGTGTATATATATGTAATGGATTAGTTACCCTGATTTAATGTTGGTTTTCCTAATCATACAGTATTAATTGAATAGATTCAAGTCATCTCAAGTTTCCTAGGACGGTAAGAAATAAGTGATAAATAAGATCTAATGCCTGGACATGGCTGATTTGTTGATACCTTTCATCTGTTAACCCTTAGGGTAAGAGCAAGTTATTTGCTATGGGGTTAAAATTCAACCCTATTTTGCTTTTCCTTGCAGCTTGATTGATGTGCTCCGCAACGAAGCCCGCGTTATGGAAGGCCTGCACAGCTTGGGAATTGAGGGAATTTCCTTACACAATGTCCTGAAGTTGAACATCCAGCCATCAGATTCTGACTATGCTGTGGACATCAGAAGCCCTGCCATTTCAGTGAGTATGGTTTTTCATAGGAATACCTGATTTGGTTTTGGGCAGTGCATTTTTAAGCTGTCAAGGGGAGCTTTTGTCCTTGTCTCACAATCAGCTCTGAAACTGCAGTGAAGTAAAAGGGATAATACAATTATAATTAGCACTTCTAAAAAAGCTTAATTTCTTACTTAATACACTTTTCAATATAGTGTCTGATATGAAAATATTTTAGTGTCAGACCAGAGCAGGAGGACTGTCAGTCATTTAAATGCCTTTACCTTTTCTTAGTGGATCAACAATCTGGAAGTGGATAGTCGATACAATTCCTGGCCTTCCAGTGTGCAAGAACTGCTGCGTCCCACGTTTCCTGGTGTGATCAGGCAAATTAGAAAAAACTTCCATAATTTTGTAAGTAATAATTTGACTGGATGAAACTTGCATTTTCTTTTGTCAAGAGCAGGAACATCAGCTTTTGCAGCATACCTCACATATACACTGGATTCCCTGTCACTTAAATAGCTTAAGAGATAGGATGCTTTTCTCTAAGGTTTTTGTTCTCCTTGTATTAGTAAGTTATGGCTGGGATTCAGAGATTACTGAGCATGATTCTGTAGCATCTATCAGATGCCAGGAGTTGTTTTGTCAATGGACAGAATTATCATCTGATAAATAACAATTTGGTGTGTTTCAACATTGTGATAATACCTGAAGTTGGTTAATGAAACCTGTCAAATTTGTTAACTATTGTCTTCTTAGCAGAGTTAAGACCAGCTTCAGTTGTTTCAGTTAGAAAGCGTTCATACACCAAGATTTGAACAGCCCTCAGCTTAGGCCTGGGTGTCCTTTCAGTCTGTAGGTAAATTGCTTAGATCTGATGAAGAGTTTGCAAATTGTGCACCCTAACTCTTGTCATGTGGCAAAATGGCCTTATGCAAGAAAAGAATTCTGATTAGGGGAAAATAGGGACTTGAACCATCTGAAGCTGTGGGAGCTTTGATGTGTTCCCTTTTTCTCTGGAATTCAATACTTTTAACGTAGAAATTTTTAAAATCTAAGACAACAGTTGCATGAATGAAGGACACTACATGCAGTCTGAATGGCCCAGTTCTATCTGGGTTGGGACAGCAGAGAACAGCTTGGCAGCATTGGCTCTCCAGGGCATGAAAACTTTTCACTTGATGTTTGTATACAGGTGCTGATAGTAGATCCTACTCATGAGACCACAGCAGAATTACTGAATGTGGCAGAAATGTTCTTCAGTAATCACATCCCACTGAGGTAATTGCAGTGTTTTAATGTTTGGGGTTTTTTTACATCAGTTTTATTCATGTGACTTTTGCAGTTTTAAAATTCTCATTGCTAGGGCACTGCAGAAATATTACGTACCTTGTATTTGAGGTATATTTTTTTAATATAACTTTCTCTACTAGCAAAACAAAGCTCAGTTTTTTAACAGTCCAAAAGAAATTTAAAGTTTTGGATGGGAGAGAGGTGAAAAGCAAGATTCTGACTCATTACAGATTGTATGTCCTAAGTTTGATTCCTGGCTGCTCTGCTCACCATCTTCCCAGCTGTTCTAGAAAAAGCCTGTGTTCAAGATGATGATCACAGCCAGCAGTTGTATGAAGGGTTGATTCTTTATAAAAATGGTGACCTGGGGATTTGTGTGATTGCAGGATAGGACTAGTCTTTGTGGTTGATGACTCAGAGGATGTTGATGGACTTCAGGATCCTGGTGTTGCCCTCCTTAGGACATACAATTACGTGGCACAAGAAATGGACAATAATTATGCTTTTCAGACTGTCATGTCTGTAAGTATTAATTTCAAAGGGAAATTAATGTGTTGATATTTTCCATGTACATAAGATTATGTTAATGGGCTAATACGTAGGTAATGGAAGGAATTGTTCTTTGGCTTGGTTAGTATGCAGAATATCTCCAAATACTGGTACCACAGAATACATGTGTCCTTTTAATGTGCTTCTGACCTAACTTTAACAAGTGAGGTTAGGTTTCATTGTGACACTTAACACTTTTGCACGTTTTTTTTTTGCACGTCTGATCCTGTCCCTTTGCTCATTCTGTCTCTGAGTTATGAGCTGCTCCATCCATTCAATGTTACAATTTGGTTGGAACTGTTCCAGCTGCCACCTTTGCCACATCAAAGGATGGAGCAGTAAATGAATTTCACCTGTGGTTTGATACTTGTACAAATTGGCAAACTGGGGGCATACTATGATGTTAAATTGCTGGTTATTTAAGGATAGTTACTTTTATTCTTTTTGTTTTGGGTGTGTATTTATTGCTTCAAGTAAAATCTTGTGCCTTCAAGAGGGAAAGAGTTACCTGCTTTACATGGGAGGTTGTCTCTTTTCATAAGCATATCCCAAGTTCTGAAGGGAAGGTAGCTCCTTGGATGTGCTTTATTTGAGGCTTTTTTTCTCAGAGAACTATTTTCCCTCCTTAAATACCTTTTCTAAATAAAGATGCAAATTATTATTTAAAATATATATATTTACCTTCTTCTAATCTCACTGGAATGACTACAAGGTATAGCAAGATACTTACAATGGCTACAAGTGCTTAGGAGCTGTTGCAGCTGATAAATATGAATATAAGATTTTCAGTCTGGCTGTTAATGCCTTATTATAACTAGTTTACCTTTGATAAGGACAGAGGCTTCACACTTGCAGCTGTAAACTTGTATTCCCCTTTCAGATATATAACAAAGTGAAAACAGGAGATCAGCTGAAAGTGGAACATGTTGTTAGTGTTCTTGAGAAACAGTATCCTTATGTTGAAGTCAACAGCATTCTGGGAATTGATTCTGCATATGATCAAAACAGAAAGGTAAGAATTCATGAAATTGAGCTTTTTTTTCCCACTTCTTTTGCTGCAACACCTTTGAAAACATTACCTACAATTTCTTGATCCAGCTCTCTTACCAACCAGGTAATTATTTTGTTACCACATGGGGGGACTTCTAGTAATGCTTTACTGTTTATGTTCGGCACAAGCTTTGTATAATATACACAATACATATAATGGAATATATATATATTTTAAAAATCTCTATGTAAAGAACCAAGATTGCTTTCTTGAGACTCATAAGTCATGCTTTCATTACAGAATGCGGACTTCAGTAGAGTTTAAAAGTGTTTGCAAAAAAATCAAGGTGATAGAATGGTTCATGAAAAAATCAAGAGGCTTAACATTGGGAAGGATCAGTGTGGGGCTTCTGAATCACAGTATTTGAATACTGTGTGAGATAAAGCCACGAATGTGAATTCAAAATGCCTTTTCTATAGCAAGACATCCAACAAATTTCTGCAAATAATTCTTGAAGTTTTTTTTAGGTCTGATACTTTTCTGTATGGAGAAAATTAGGAGGGCAAATCACTATTGAGCTAGTAATATGTGAGATGAAGCAGATTTTATTTGAGGTTTTATAGGTGGATGTTTCTTATTTTTTGTTGTTCTAAAACAAATGAAGATACTGTCACTGATAGCTCTCTAGCACACATGATGCTGCCTACATCTGTAAATGTCAGGAATGCAGTCAGGGTTACAGAAAATAGGCTCATATGCATCTGGGTCTTGCAATGTAGGATAGTGAAGAGAAAAACATTTTAAGGAAATGAAAATCCATTTTCGTGGCATTTTTGTATGAGAGGAGAGGCCTCAACAGGAATGTAACCAGCAGAACCTAGTTAACTTTAATTTCTAACAGGGTCAATGCTGGTGCATTTTTCAGTGGTTACAGGAAACAGGGAAATTTGTCATGACAGAGTAACTCCCTGCCTCACAAATAACTGTTTTCTTACAGGTTTAAGAAACACATTCTTTAAAAAAAAATTCTCTACCCTGTCTTACATTTCAGCTATCATTGCTTACATTGCATTTGCTTCTACAGGCAAAGTCATGTTTCTTGTTGTGCATCTTTTGCCCCTACCAGAAAGTGCTCATTGGAATTAATTTACAAAATGAACTTAATGGAGCATTTTGCACTTCTGTATGGTGATGTAGCTTTTTTTTGCTTTGAAACTCTGAAAGTTTCGAAGATACATTCTCTGTGTGTAGCAGAAGTGGTAGGGATCTCAAGGTGTGTTTAGGCTTGGGAGTATTGCACAGCTTGGCAAGAACCTCTGTGGCAAAGGGCTGATGTGCTAAAGCTGCTTCTGTTCCTCTCTTTAGGCAGCAAGAGCTTACTATGAGCAAACAGGTGTAGGCCCTCTCCCTGTTGTCCTGTTCAATGGAATGCCTTTCCAAAAAGATCAGCTGGATCCTGATGACCTGGAAACTGTGACAATGCACAAAATCCTGGAAACCACAAGCATCTTCCAGCGAGCTGTATACCTGGTGGGTGCTGAACTCATCTGTGGCTTGAGAGAAATTAGATTTGGAAAAGCTGATTCACGAGTCCCTGGCTACATATTATACTGGACAACTTAACTTTCATAATTGCTTTTTGCCTTTTTTTTTTTCTTTTAGTTATGTAAGGCAATTTTATATGTGAAGTAACAAACAGTGCTTCTTTCCTCTTTCCTTCAGGGTGAACTATCTAATGACCAAGATGTGGTTGAGTATATCATGAACCAGCCTAATGTTGTTCCAAGAATTAACTCAAGAATCCTAAGGTCTGACAGAGAGTACCTAGATCTGACAGGAATGAGTAAGGGATGCTTTTAATTATGTTAAACCTGAAATGTCTGAGTGAAAGACTTGCTGTTACAAGTGGAAATTTCTAGTGGCAAAGCATTAATAGCACCTGAAGTGATGACCCACCCCTGGTGCTGGGCAGATGTTATGTACAACATTAAATGTCTGCTGATTTTCAAAATGGGAATTTGTTTTGTTTTTACACAGACCCTAAGGGGAATATGACTCATGAAGCTGAGAAATTATATAATGCATAAAGCAGCAATTTGTTTCTTAGTTCTGACCTTCTTTTGAGCAGGGTTGGCAGTCATCTCTGGAATTACTTCAGATTTAGTTAAATGTTCCCTTGCTAAATGAACATCCAATACAGTAGCTGCAGTACAATGACATTACACCTGCCTTTTTTGAGCTGCTTGAAAAATAGTGAGAGAGTGGATTTTTCAGTGTATATTATTTACATATACTAGTGAGAGCTAAGGGAGGCTTGGGCAATTCTTTCAACTGACTTCTGCCTGTCAAATATGCAATGTAGTTATTAATATAACTTGTGGGACAGTAAAATTAATTTCTCAGCCTATAAATTAACAGTGACAATAAGACACGAGCAGTATCACCAGGAGCAAAATGTGATGTGTTCTGAATGTTCTGGAAATAGTAGTGATTTTATTTTCATTTTACTTGGAATAGTTGCTTTGGCATTTAATCCTCATTGTTTTCCTCAGATAACCATTTTGTGGATGACTTTGCTAGATTTACCACGTTGGATTCTAAAGATAAGACAGCTGCTGTTGCAAACAGCATGACCTACTTAACAAAGAAAGGTAACATCTGTGGTGGATTCTGAATCCAAATCTGTTTTCATGTGTGTTTCCAAGCATATGTGCAGTTCTTCACACACACATGGAGCCTTGTCAGGCCTGTGGGTAATGACATAGTCTCTTAAAGATTTCTTTTTGTTTCTAATGAGACTTGACATCTGCCTGTAACAAGAATGTTCCCCTCTTTAAGCCAGTCCACCCTCTTACTGAGTAAGGAAGTCTCACCCAAACTGCTCTTGCTGTACTGCAGGTGATCCCCAGAAATGCAGCAGTGTGAACAAATTACTAGAAAAATATAAAAAGGGGTTTTAGCTCTCTGTCTCATAATTCAAAATTGCTAAAAGTTACATGGATTCAAGAGAAAATTCTAACTGCCCATTTTATAAGACATCACCTAACATGATCAGTGCTGTGTTTATTGCTCCAGTGCACACACTGCTTTTCCACTGGCAGTAGTATCACAGTTGCACATAAAAGTGTTAAAACTTGTCTGTACCTCTCAAGTGTAGGAAGTGCATGCATAGACATAATACAGAACCTAATCAGGTCTAGCCAGACATCATCAGGTGTTTCCTTTATCCATTTTGGTTAGATTCCAGCAATAAGCTGCTGTCATTTGACCCAAATCCTCCTGTTCCTTTCTCTTGTCTTTACTAGAGTGTCCCAAGTTTCCATGGTCCTATCTCCAGTCACTGCCATCCATGTGCACTACCTGAAATGTTCCCATTGCTCTTCCTGCCTCGTGCCTGCTCTTCATTCACACTCAGTCACTTGGATTTGAAAAAGTTTCTTGTGCAGAGCATTAATTAAATCCACACTTCAGAATGCTTGTTGGAAAGTGCATTAATTTGCAATTCCGTGGCTTGACGTTTTTTGGTTGCTGCCTCTTCTGCCACTTGGAGATATTTAATAACTGCTACCTGATTACAGTAATGCTGTGCCACATGTATTTGCTAAAGTAATAGAGAAGTTATCTTGTTGCTGGCTCAGCACCAGCACTGATACAGCACTGCCATGCTGTATCAGATTTTGAAGAGGGAAGATAACAGCACAGTGGCATGGCAGTGTTTGTAAACAGTCTTCTGAATTATGTGCTCACCCTACAGTATGAAACTGGTAATATGTAGTATAACTCATGCTGTAGCATGGAAATCAAGCATCCAGCTGTTTGAGAGGATGAAAAAGTCAAAGCTAATTGCAGTAAAATTAGCACAAACTTGTTGCTGTTGGATCTGGACTGTAGTGATTCAGTTATGCCCAGTAGAGTGCTGCAGCTTCTTGATACACATTGGGATTACCATCAAGTTACTAATGCATCTCTCCTTTTCCCCTTTCCTTTCTGCTCTTTGACCAGGAATGTCTTCCAAGGAGATCTATGGTAACTCATGCTTTGGCATTTCTTATATTGTTCTTGGAATTTTCTGGTTCCTTCATAACACTGGCTTTAGAATCAGCAGGCAGTGAAGGAAGCTGTTGAAATGCATGTTTGCTCCAGCACTTTGGTCTTTATACAAAATTGATTTTGTAATCTAACAGCTTCAATACAAAGAAGTGATGTGTCTGCTGGATTCCAGCCCCAGTTGGAATCTGCAAGTTAATTTATGTTTCTTTATATTTTGTAAATGAAAAGGTAGCAAACAAACAAAAATACTAAAAGAATCTGGCTTAGAAAGAGCCATGCATGCTGTCCCACATGGGTTTTCTGAATGACCTAATGAAGGCTAATATACCAATGCTATTAATTTTGTCTTGCCAGGCTTCATAGCTTAGCTTCATCCATTGCTTTTCTATGGAATTTTACTTTTTTGAAGTCTTTGCATGTGTGTCATAGTTTACCTCTAAAGGAGGAACAAATGAAGCTTTCCTTCCCTTCACACTCAAATTTATCATTTTTTTTTTTTGTAATAATTGCAGATGATTCCTTTGTTAGACCAGTTACTTTTTGGATTGTTGGTGATTTTGATAAACCTTCAGGGAGGCAATTGTTGTATGATGCCATTAAGCATCAGGTAGGTAACATTTTCATTTGAATGGGTTGGCAGTGCTAACAAAGCACTTGGCAGAGGCTTGTACAACATCTTCCTGTGGTATGACCTGGAGAGACTGGTTCTCCCTGCAGGGTCTCCAATTTCCAGCCTCATCTTTTTTGTGGGGGCTGGAACATTGCTGATCTTAAGCTAGGAAAGAATACAATAAATGTTCTTTTAAACCTGTGGTGTTAAACTGAAACATCAGTCTTTTGGTTTGGAGATAAAAATAAGCATTATTTTCTGCTTTGTCCCATTGGTTCTAGGAGGATAACTGAAACATAAAAATGCACAACTTAACAGCTAAATCACTGAGTGGTGGCCATGGTCCTGGAATTCTTAGGTAGCACAGGAAGATTGCTGTCACAGTGGTGCCTATACATGAGCTAAATGCTTGTTGTTAAATTAGACCTTGTGCTGTTAGTTACCAAATTTGGAGTCTGGTATTCTGGTTAAGAAATGCAAATCTTTTGCTGTAGTGTTGATTACATGTTTATGATATCTGAAATCTGAAACTTTCCCATTACCTGTTTTGTTAAACACAGAAATCCAGCAATAATATTCGAATTAGCATGATTAATAATCCTAGTGAAGAGCCCAACAGCCAGAATACCATTGTGGCTAAAGCCATATGGGCAGCTTTGCAGACACAAACCTCAAATAATGCCAAGAACTTCATCACCAAGATGGCAAAAGAAGAAACTGTGAAGGCACTGGAGGCAGGAGCTGACATCTTGGAATTTGCTGTTGGGGTAGGCATGTCTGTTGATGTTTTCATGGGGAGGGTGCTTTGCTTGTTCCTCAAATAAAGTTTATAGTGTAGTATATTCATATGCAAAAGGTGCAGTAAAAGAGAAAAGTAGCACTGTTGGGTTTGCTAGTTTGGTTTTTTATTTAAATCTCTGAAGGGCTTGCCTAAATATAACAATCCATCTAAACATCAAGTAAATACTCATACACATCAAAGCTATGTCACTTGAAAAAGGCAAAAGGAACATGGGTGCAGGGATCTATTTAAGTGAGTCACCTGTTTCTTGGGTGGTTAAGAGAATAATGTTTTTTCAAAAGCTGGGGAAAAAATACAAGTGCATTTCTCAAAGAAGATTTTAAAAAGAAAGGAAGATTGGAACTGGTCTAAGTAGCTGTGGCCCTTCACAGCAGAAGTTGCGATAGTGTTTGATGGTGACAAGCAAGAACTACGTTTCAGACCACAAAGAAAAAGGAGCCAGGGATCAATTTAGCAAGATATGAAGATGGAAACAAAAAGGTGTCTTTTAAAAAGTGTGTAGAGGTCTAGTTTTCTTCCTATTCCAATTTCAAGTATTCTTTTCTTTTAGGGTATGGATACCAATATTTTCAAAGAAGCCTTTGAATCTCCCAAGGTTGATTTTGTTCTGTCCCATGCCATTTACTGCAGAGATGTTCTAAAGCTGAAGAAGGGGCAGCGGGCTGTGATCAGCAATGGACGGGTGAGATGATCAGCGAACAGTGAGAGAGACATGCCACATATGGGAAAGAAGCAGAGTCTGGGGATCAGACACAGGAGTGTCAGCCTGTTTTAGGTTTCAGCAGTCTTTAGGACTGCTTCCAGTTTGGTTTAGTCACACCTGTGTGACCTTTTCTTTTCACTGTCTGCAGTTAGTTGTTGGCATTTGGTACCAATTCAGGTCTCTCAGTAACAAAGTTGCTTTCATGCTGGCGGTGAATTGAGTCCAGGGGTAGAAGGGGATGATAAATTTGCAAGATTATGCTGCTTCAGTTTACTGAGCAAAATGCTGCTGTATTTTGCCCTGACCAAGGTGTCTTGGTCTCTTCTGCCATCTCTTTTTATTATAGTTTATCTGAAATGAGGTAGATGATGTTACAGTAGTATTCCATTGCAAATAATGAAACACAGCTGTGTACAGCATTGGGTTTTTCTTTTGTCATCTGTTTCTAGTTAGGAACAAAGCCTTGCAGGTCCCAGTGGTTGCTGGATATTTCAGTGGCTTAAAAATCTCAGGTGGTGAGTTGTTCTGTTCTGTTTTTCTTATTAGCAAAATAACAAGACTTGTCTAGGTAGCTTTTAAACTTCTGAAGGCTACAGGAGGGAGATTTGCTGGAGTCTTGCTGGGCTGAATTGACCTGGTATTCTGCTGCCCCTTTCAGATGTGGTACTTCATGTATAATTTAATGTGCCTGAC